>NC_029794.2:53799469-53834363 GCF_000816755.2 Arachis ipaensis
CTGAATTGAAATATGTATATATTAATTATGTGTTTAGCTCGCAAATTTTGAATTGTATAAAGCTTGTTTGGGTGATGTTATTATCCACATATTCTTGCATCACCTGCTATATATACATAAGGGAAGAACTCCTGTAAAAGGATGAGAAGATCCCACAAAATTTGAATTGCGTGCCACACTTTTAATTTTCTATTAAAACATCAAATTATATTATTGGATTATATTATAGGAAAGTTATCAGGTAAAGTGATCGAAAAAGAAGCATACGGTATGACATGAATGAATAGGTAGCCAATGAGATATTTGTCCCGTAGTAAACGTTGAATAGACAAAAGTAACCCTGGCAAAGTACTTGAAATGTCATAATTGTCCTGCTTAGAATGGCAAATAGGCCGTGGCTAAAATATAATGGCGAAAGAGGACTTCGGCTTCGAGACTTGTGTTAGATAATGGGCATTCACACTCCCACCCTTCTCCTCTCTGAAATTGAAAGGAATAAACAACTGAATTCCTAGCCACCCAGTGACCTTGCCACGCCGCCTGCAGCCACGTCAACCACCGCAGCCATCTCAACCCCTCAGCGCCGTCGCATGTGGAAGCCCAGCGCCGTCGCAGGAGCTTGAAGTCGTCTCCTCTATTTGAGCGCGCACACTTTGTGTTCACCATGTCTCTGTCACTGCCACCATGCCTCCGTCACCGTCTCCTCTGTTTGTGCTTCCCTTGCCGACGTCAGGTAGGTCTTCATCTGTCATCGTTGTTCATATCTCGTCATCTCTTCGGTAGGTTGATGCTTCTTCAGTTTCATCTCATTTTCTAATTATTTTTTAAGATTTTTTGGTTATAGTAGTCTAAGGTCTCTGCAAATAGATATTGAACATTTTTCTTTGTTAGATACTTTGGTAGTTGATAATTATGACAAGCTAGAATTATCAACATTCCAATTTGAGGTAAATGTTTTACTTTTTGTATCTATGCCAAATTTGGTGACCTTGCCCAGTAGATTCAAGGATCTATGAAGCCATTACAGTATTTGTTGGTTTCAAGATGCATCAATCGTGTGGTGCTTGTTGAGTGGCTACCAACTATGGATTCAATTTAATTTTTTGTTGTTGATGTATATTTTGATTCAGAAATCAAAATTATGGAAATTGTTGTTGATTTTCTTATGCATTCATGTACTAAACGAAGCACTTTTACTGTTGCAAATGAAGCAAAAGTAACTCTAACTTTTACTTTTTTGTTGAAATAAATAAAATAAATTTAATTTTCTGTTAGTCTTGCTTGATGGTGTTTTTATATTTTTTCTTTATGTATTTGATCACTTACTGATTTAATAGTATTTGTTATGTGTGTATGTAATAACACGTTGTTTATTTTTTTTTTTGTTATTTAAATATTTAATTATGATTTTGTATTATTGATGCTAAAATGCTAGCATTATCGTTCTAAATTTTGAATATCTTAATTTGAATTGAAATATTAATTTTATATTTCATAAGGATCATAGATTGTAATATAATTTGCACTTCTTGGTGAAGACATCATCAATTATTCTAAAAAATTAAACATAATAAATTAATACCTTTCTATAAATAACATCAATACATGTAGAAAAGAATAATTAAAACGAGACAATACAAATAACAATATACTACTTCACAAGTAAAATTATTTATTTTTCACCTAATAAACACTTTTTTTCTATAAAATCAACAAAAAAAGGATTTATTTTTTTAATTCACACGTGTATCAAAAATAGACAATTACTTTGCATTAAAGAAACAATAACACTTAATTTAATACTATTATCTTATATATAAAATAGGGTAAAGTACTAAATTGGTCCCCTATATTTAGGCGTATTTCTGTTTTGGTCCTTAAGGTTTAAAGTGTTCTATTTGACTCCAAAAAAATTTCATTTAGCATCAATTTAGTCCACAATGAGATCAAAGTTAAATAATTAATGGAATGTCCTACATAACAACAGCACAAGAATAAAATTGATAATCTAGAGAACAAGTACAAGTTCTAGAGGCACAAAATCAACTGTGGATGTATTAATATATTTATTTATTATTTTTTATAATATAAATAAAATATTTTCTATAGAACTAAAGAAAATAATAAATAAATATATTGATGTATCAACGGTTGATTTTGTGCTTCTAGAGCTTGTACTTGTTCTCCAGATTATCGATTTTATTCTTATACTATTGTTATGTAGGACATTTCGTTAATTATTTAATTTTGACATCACTGTGGGACTAAATTGATGCTAAATGAAACTTTTTTAGATTCAAATAGAACATTTTAAACCTTAAGGACCAAAACAGAAATACGCCCAAATATAGGGGACCAATTTAATACTTTGCCCTATAAAATATCATTCATTTATTAAAAATTCATTTTATTTAACAAAAATATTTTTACATCCATAATTTTTTGGGGACCACACAAAATAAACTACATAATTAATATAAAATAGTTACGTTACCCAATATGGGCAACTACTTCCATTCTCCACTATAACATCCATCCTCAACATTTTGCCTCTCCACATTATTCATTTTCCATGATAGAAACGGGTTTAATCACAACAAAAACCAAACACAAGTTACATATTTTAAAAAACCAATTAGATAACATTATTCTCTAATCGGTCTAACATTAGGCCTGTATGTCTACCAAAAGAAAAAAAAAATCAGCTGAGCCCCACAACAAGAAGCCAGGCGGCTCCAACAAATGCAACACCAACTCCAGCCGACATTACATCCAGCTCTAGAATCCAACCACTTCACGTGAGTGCCACAACGGATTACCATACCAATCAGTTCATCCCGCACTATGGATCCTATGCGCTATATTCCACATTATTAACCAATGCCTCCATCTGAACCATCAACATATTTTAATTTATATCTGCACGGTCCACATGCTTGGCATACCAAATTTTGCTTCCGTACATTGCCGTACGGGAACACTTTCTTATATTATATCACAGTTATATGTATATGTATGTGGATTTAAGAGTTATATATAAAAAATCATTATGTACGTCTATATACTTAAGGGGAAGAACATTACGGATTCAAGCCTTTATCAAAAGAAGCAGGAGAAATTTATGAAGTTTTGACTTTAAAATAAATCGGTTGAGTATTATGTTATTAAAGTAGTCTCTTTTATGAAAATTGATTTATTTTAGAACATTAGAAATATGGTAATATGAAATTTATATGAATATAGGTCAACCAAAAAAATTTATATTTGATAGAATTATATATACATATCAATGATATTTATATATTTGGGTAATTGGTTAAGAATAAATCAATGTTTATTATTTATGCTTGGCCCAAAAAAAATTTATTGTTTGTCCACAAAATAAATATTGAACCTTGTATTTATTTTTAATTTAATTATGCATCTGCTAATCGGTCTAAAAGAAAGTTAGTGTTTGGTCAATTGATAAAAAATATATGCAGTAATAAAAATAAGTATAACTCTCAAGTTTTCATGTGAACAATGAATCGATCCAAAGATAAGTTTATTGTTTGACAGAATTTTGTTGAGAATATTTGGTAAACCGCACTAAATAAATTTATGTGTACGTAGTTTATGCGAGTACAGATCGGTCCAAAGAAAGTTCTGTACTTAGCCAAATTACATGCGCATTTGTGATAATAGACATGATACTTATTTGGTTTCATGTGAGCAATAAGTTTATCCAAAGATAAACTTATTGTTTGACAGCATTTATTATCAATGTTTGATTTCTGTATTAAAAATACCACTTATAAATTAATATTTCTGTCGAAAAAACTAAATATTAATGTTGTGCTGGATATTTGTGATAGACCCACTAATATATGAATTTTATTCATATAATATATAACTTGTGTGAATATATTATTTTACTTTAAAATTGTATCTACTAATGTCAGTCTATTTTTTTAAATAGCATTTTTCCGCAATTATAAAAAGGAAGACTTTCCGTTATTAGTAACTTATATTTTATCAAATTAATTAGTATCTCATATGGCCTTTTGAGATAAATATGGTTGACGATTTATATCAGTTCAGTGGGAGTAAATATATTTTTATTATTCTTGTATGTTAGTGGTATGCAGAATTGAAAATAAGATTATATACTCAACTCTAAGGGGGATAAATATACTAGTATAATCTCATTAGATACCTCAAGAAAGTTATAAAACTCAAAAGTCCATAAGGTTTATTATATTTCAGCAGTAGTATGATGGATAAGAAATTTGTACACTTATAATTATTGTGTATTTTATTAGTATCTTTGACAGATATTTGAGTTAGTTAAGAATTGATAACTAAATAGTAGATAAACAAGTTTTGTTATAGCAAAACGTTACACGTTCACGCATATGAAGTCAGAAACTAAAATTAGAGATTATTTGATATTCAAATTCTAACTTTGTTGGATGTCTAGGTAATTTTGATCCACTGCAGATATATTTATATGTTCATTGAAAGAGTTCTTTAAAAAGGTGTTCAGAAGACACTTATTACTTTTTCTACTAAAATAATTGAATATAAAACACCTTTTGAATGCATCCATTTTGGTGACTACGAATACTTGTTATAAATTATGAAAAATAAATTTGAAAGACCGTTTGAGTTCATTTTGTGACAATGTGTTTGTAGTCTAATAGTTTAAATTTTTGTTAAGCAAGAGAGTTCAATGTGTTTAAGTATCTTGTGAGCAAGTTAACACAAACTCCACAAATGCATGCATATTTGGTTAGTAACAAACACTCTAGATCTTTTATGTGGATACTATTTATATGGGTGTCATATCATTTTATGATTTATTATTTCAGTGGAAGTGTGCATTTAGATGCTCATATGATTTAAACAAATTTATGAATATAGATAGTTTTGTAACAATAAAGTATTTAGTTTTGTTTTCACTCTGACCCATGATCTCATAAAGTTTATTAAAGTTAGACCACTTGAAAACATGCATACATGAGATCATTTTTGCATATAATTTATGAATTTTTCATCCAAATTTGATCTATGTTGTTGAGTATATTAGTATGGTGATCATCGTAGTTTCGTCACGATAGTAATGTGATAAAAGTTACAGTAATTCTATAACTAATATATGAGATGGACAAAATTGTTAAAGTAATCAAGGAAATAGCATTAAGATGCGCGCATAAAATTTATAAGATGTGATTATCTCAAGAAAGAATATATGTATAGCCCAAGTGGGAGATTATTAGAAAATTATTAATTTTTTAATTTGTTTATGGGCAATACATATTAATTATAATAAGAAATTATGCTATTTTACATTAAATGGCTTATATAATGGTGATCTCATTTTTTTTTATCATAAATGCTGAATTGAATAAGTCATAATTACTTTTGATTTGGAATTAAAAGAGAATAAAACCAGAGATACTATTTTATTTTGATTTTAGGGTTTAATGGGTACCATACTTAAATATAAATAGTAATTTCAGAATGTTGATCTCCAATACATCAAAACAGCATCTGCAATTCTTTTTTATCAGAGGAGTTGTGATTCAGCCTTATTGAAAATACAGAAGACTTTAGTTAAAAAAATTAAAAAACCAAATAATTTTAATTATGTTTAAGAATTTAAGTATATTTTTACATTCAAATATTTTTTTAATAATTTAATATAGATAATTTTAAAATTAAAAAATTCTTAAATTTTCAACCAGTTTCTCTCTCTCTCCATATATAGCATACCATTTACATTATTTAACACTTCAAACATGGTTGTAAGTACTGAACTGAACTGGTTGATTCGACCGGAAAATTGATGAATCGATCAATTGGCCGGTCCGGCTGACTAATATAACCGAATAAGGAATAAAACTAGAGAGAACTGGCTTGAACCATTCGATTTTGATGAAAATCGACGTCGTTTTGTGTTTTCAGAAAAGAAAAAAAAAAGAAGAAAAAAACTCTCGAATACCCAATACCCCATCCCCAGTTTCCCCTAACCCTAATCCCCTAAACAGCAGCACCCGCCACCTAATAACCATCACCTCACCTCACCAGTCATCACACCATAGTCTCAAGTCTCAACCTCACCTCACCTTACTGCGACACCGCCGACCGCGTCGTCTTCTTTGTCTTCGTCACTTCTCCTTGCTCCGAGTCTCCTTACTCCGCTTTATCGTCGCCGTTGTCGCGTGTAACACCCTGCTACCACACAGAGCTTTACACCTAGGATGTAAAATAGAGGTTGTGAGGTCCTACGACCTATAAAATAAAGATTATATATAAGATATAGTTGAAAGGGTATAGTATACGAGGAGTCTTGAAAGATAGGTAAAGCAAAATCGCAAAAAATTAAAAGTGCAACGCTCTGGGATAACGTAACTTGCGTGTGAAGAAAACTAAAGCACACATACGTATATAAAAAGAGAGTAGAAGGTCAAGGGTGCAACCTAAGCAAGCTCCTAACTCAGCCTGCGAAGTTAAGGCTGGTCGGAGAATATTTACATACATACGTATATACATAACCCACAACCCGAAATACATGTATGAAATCCTAGTTTTCCATACACCTCTAAGAGGTACAAAAGTAAAATAAGTTATCAGGAGAGTTATATACATATGATCACATATAAATTATACATAAAATAAAGTCCCCAAAAGATCCACTTCGCTGTAGAACTCCAGACGCCTAGCGAGGTGCCTCTTGACCTGCATTTGAAAAACACAAATATCGTATGGAATGAGAACCGGGGGTTCTCAGTATGGTAAAGGTGCCACGCACATAAGATATAAGGTCCTGGCCTCCTAGGAATGCCAAAGGCTATCCTAAAATCCCGACACTTTGATTCTAAAACTTAAAGAACTAAAGTAGAAACCATAAGTCAAGGTGGTTTTCTAGGGGTTCCTAACTTAACCATGTCTTAAGCCTAACAAAATCCCTAATTTCTCTGCCTTTCTTTCGTTCCTCCAACTCCGATGAATTTACATCGACAAACAAATAGGCAAAGCAAGCACAGGTAGAATACAAATACAGCAGGTAACAATTTAGCAAGTAAGTAAATAATCACGTAGACAAGCCCAATTAATGCACAAGCAATCAAAACACACAAATGCATATGATGCATGCCTGTCCTATGGCTGATGATATCACCTGTCGGTTATATAGCCAACCCGACACGTTCTGGTAGCTAACCATGGACTGAAACACCTATGCAGAGAAAGTGGGTTTGAGCTACAACCCCCTTTCTACTACCCGCCGCTTAACCCAGAGCCAGTAGAATAACCACTACTACGGGTACTACCCAGGTGGGTGTTTAAAAGATCAACTTGCAGCAAGCAGAATGATCCACTATTGCTGCTACTACCCAGTCATCACAATCACTTACATGGAGCAAGCGGGACAAACCACCATCCTTGCTACTACCCAGGTATCTCAAACATACATTCATTCATTCCATCTCAGTTCAATCATCAATCATCATATCAATATGACCAAATATTCATCAATTACATGACACTTTCACACTTTTCAACCATGTTTCATCATATTTTCAACCTGGCTTCACCCCAAATTACCACCATTTCCTAACTCCATCTTGTTACTAGGCTTGCTAATAAGATCTAGGATTAAAAGAATGAAAATAGAGGTTTGGAGGTTCAAAATTGGGTTTAAAACGCAAAACATTTATTTGCTAAAAACAGGGCTATGCATACGCATATAAGAGGTATGCGTACGCATAGTCTCCATTGGGCCAGGATGCGTACGCATGCACCTGTCTGCATATGCATACGCACTGGACAGAATTTCATGCTCGCGTATGCCCTATGTTTGCGTACACATAGGTCCTATTTCGGGCAGTATGCGTACGCATACACATGTCCGCGTACGCATACGTGCCAAATAGAATCGACCCTTCGCGTAAGAATGGTATGCGTACGCATACAAGCACATTTTATAAAAAATTTGGCTAAGTCTAAAAATCTGCAGAATTTTAGTTTTTAACCCCAAACTTTTGACGCGCATAACTTTTTCATTTTAAATTATTTTTCATCCGTTCTTCAAATAGCGTAAACTTGACGGACCAAATTTTCATATGAAATAAGTTTGAAACAATTTGGGGGTCCGGAAGCCAAGTTATGGATCGCCAAAATTCAACCAAAAATTCTGAAACCTCTATTTTCACTAAAACCAACTCAAACTCAACCTACCATACACAAAATCATTAACACAACATATCCTTTTCAGCACCACAATGACCTCCACATCCTACCATTCCTCAATTTAACAATCTCATGCATCAATTTCTCAAATATACCCAATAAGATTATCATCTACCTACTCAATATATATATTCATATTATCATGTTAGTCATCATCAACTCGTCAATTAACATCCTATTATCACCATAAATAGCAATCATCCAAAAAATACTTAATTCATATCACAATAATCATCAAGGGTGCTCAGCATGAAACATACTCATACGTTCCAACCTATCCTATGGTCATCTAGCCTAAGTTTTCATAAGATATTATATATTAAATACGAGAAACCAAAACCATACCTTGGCTGATTCCTCGTAAAACCAGAAACGTCACAATTTGTCATTGTTCCACGACACCCAAGTTTTCAAAGTCTCACCAAATGGGTCTCCGGCTCCCCAGAGTCCAATACCAAGTCTCCAATACCGTCGATTTGTTTCCAAAATACACAATCCAAACTAATTTCACAAAATAACACTTAAATCACCATATGGTTCACTAATTAGATAACTTGACAAGGATTAAACATTTCTCACATTGCCAACGGAAGAATTGCGCCAAAACCCAGCACATCCACTAAGTTAACTTGATCTTAAACATCAAAATCAAAAAAAAATCTCAACACCCCAAACCATAGGATCTTCGAAATTAGGGAAGGAAAAAATTGAAACTGAAAAGTGACTTCTTTACCTAATTAAGTACCGGCTTTGTAGAGCTCGACGCTGCGGTTGCGTGGCCGCAAATGGTGCAACGATCGGAGCTTCGGATTTGAAGTTATGATCAAATGAAATTTTGACCAAATTGGGACAAGGGTTTGATGAGCTCCCCTTCCCTACCAGCGTGTGTTTGGTGTTTTTAATGGGGAAGGGTTGAGTTTCATTACTTTTATGCTTGGGCCTTGGGCCCAATACGGGCCCAGTTCGCCCGGTTTGGCCTGTTCGACCCAATCTTGGGCCAAATTCTTTGAAATTAGTGCCAAAATTCTTATTTTAATTAATCCCACCTCATTAAACTATAAAATTATATTTTATAATTTGTTGAATAAAAAATTAATTTATTCACTAATTATTTACTAATCTCTCAGGCTTTACGTTATACCACCCTAACAGAAATTTTCGTCCTCGAAAATTTTGGTTACTGTAGAAAACGGTTGGAAGTACTCCCTTTGGTCTCAACTTCTAGTTTGATCCCAAGTTCAACCTTATGTCTGATGTTACCAGTTCTAAACTTTCAACTCGAATGCGAGGTTCCAGCTCTAAGCAGAACAAATCTAACAATCCTGTCGCAGCCAACACAGACCTTTGGCTCCCCTACGCGAACAATCCCTAGACATGTGCCCCGGTGCTTGATAAACCCCAACTTTGTGGTTTATCATATTCTTAATTTAGTGGATTTTATCAACTTTTCTCACATTTATTCAATAAAATAGCATAGTTTTGTAATTCTCTCTAAATTTGTGCTTAAATGTGAAAACATGCTTTTTAGGCCTTAAAATAGCTAAATTTAATTCACTTTTATTCCATTTGATACCTTGATATGTTTGTTAAGTGATTTCAGGTTTAGAAAGTAAGGATTGGATTGAAGGAATGAAGAAAAAGCATGTAAAAATGGAGAACTCATGAAGAAATAAAGGAATTGCTAAGCTGTCAATCCTGACCTCTTTGTACTAAAACGATCATAACTTGAGGTACAGAGGTCCAAATGAGGTGGTTCCAGTTGCATTGGAAAGCTAACATTCGGGCTTCAAAATGATATAAAATTTGCCATAGTTGCCTTGCAGTTAGGCGATGCGCACGCGTCCCCATGCGTGTGCGTCGCAGGATCAGCGTGGGCCATCTTGAGCAACTCGTGGCCAGCGATTTCTGAGACATTTTGGGCCCAATCCAACTCATTTCTGATGCTATTGAACCCAAGGATTGAAGAGGAATGAAGCAAGTAGTCATAGTTTAGTTTTTATCATGTTTTTAGTTAGAATTCTAGAGAGAGAAGCTCTCTCATCTCTCTAGGTTTATAAAAAAATTAAAAAAATTAAAAATAAATAAAATACTAATTTTTTATTTTTCTTTTCTTCCATTTTCTTTTATTGCATTTGCTTATTTTCATTCATTTCATTTTAATTTTGTTTTTATAGCTTGTTTTCAGAAAAGAAAAAAAAGAAGAAAAAAACACTCGAATACCAGTACCCCATCCCCAGTTTCCCCTAACCCTAATCCCCTAAACAGCAGCACCCGCCACCCAATAACCCTCACCTCACCTCACCAGTCATCACACCATAGTCTCAAGTCTTAACCTCAGTTCACCTTACCGCGACACCACCGACCGTGTCATCTTCTTTGTCTCGCCAGACACGATGTGTCTCCGACGATGTCACTTGCACCACGGCTCCTTCATGTCGCTTCTCCTTGCGCCGAGTCTCCTTGCTCTGTTTCATCGTCACTGTAGTCGCGTGTAACACCCTGCTACCACACAGAGCTTTACACCTAGGATGTAAGATAGAGGTTGTGAGGTCCTACGACCTATAAAATAAAGATTATATATAAGATATAGTTGAAAGGGTATAGTATACGAGGAGCCTTGAAAGATAGGTAAAGCAAAATCGCAAAAAATTAAAAGCACAACGCTCCGGGATAACGTAACTTACGTGCGAAGAAAACTAAAGCACACATACATATATAAAAAGTGAGTAGAAGGTCAAGGGTGCAACTTAAGCAAGCTCCTAACTCAGCCTGCGAAGTTAAGGCTGGCTGGAGAATATTTACATATATACGTATATACATAACCCACAACCCGAAATAAATGTATGAAATCCTAGTTTTCTATACACCTCTAAGAGGTACAAAAGTAAAATAAGTTATCAGGAGAGTTCTATACATATGATAACATATAAATTATACATAAAATAAAGTCCCCAAAAGATCCACTTTGCTGTAGAACTCTAGACGCCTAACGAGGTGCCTCTTGACTTGCATTTGAAAAACAAAAATATCGTATGGAATGAGAACCGATGGTTCTCAGTATGGTAAATGTGCCACGCACATAAGATATAAGGTCCTGGCCTCCTAGGAATGCCAAAGGCAATCCTAAAATCCCGACACTTTGATTCTAAAACTTAAAGAACTAAAGTAGAAACCATAAGTCAAGGTAGTTTTCTAGGGATTCCTAACTTAACCAAGTCTTAAGCCTAACCAAATCCCTAATTTCTCTTCCTTTCTTCTGTTTCTCCAACTCTGATGAATTTACATAGGCAAACAAACAGGCAAAGCAAGCACGGGTAGAATACAAATACAGCAGGTAACAATTTAGCAAGTAAGAAAATAATCACGTAGACAAGCCCAATTAATGCACAAGCAATAAAAACACACAAATGCATATGATGCATGCCTGTCCTATGGCTGATGATATCACCTGTCAGTTATATAGCCAACCCGACACATCCTGGTAGCTAACCATGGACTGAAACACCTATGCAGAGCAAGTGGGTTTGAGCTACAACCCCCTTTCTACTACCCGCCGCTTAACCCAGAGCCAGTAGAATAACCACTACTGCGGGTACTACCCAGGCGGGTGTTTAAAAGCTCAACTTGCAGCAAGCAGAATGATCCACTATTGCTGCTACTACCCAGTCATCACAATCACTTACATGGAGCAAGCGGGACAAACCACCATCCTTGCTACTACCCAGGTATCTCAAACATACATTCATTCATTCCATCTCAGTTCAATCATCAATCATCATATCAATATGACCAAATATTCATCAATTACATAACACTTTCACACTTTTCAACCATGTTTCATCATATTTTCAACCTTGCTTCACCCCAAATTACCACCATTTCCTAACTCCATCTTGTTACTAGGCTTGCTAATAAGATCTAGGATTAAAAGAATGAAAATAGAGGTTTGGAGGTTCAAAATTGGGTTTAAAACGCAAAACATTTATTTGCTAAAAACAGGGCTATGCATACGCATGTAAGAGGTATGCGTACGCATAGTCTCCATTGGGCCAGGATGCGTACGCATGCACCTGTCTGCATATGCATACGCACTGGACAGAATTTCATGCTCGCGTATGCCCTATGTTCGCGTACACATAGGTCCTATTTCGGGCAGTATGCGTACGCATACACATGTCCGCGTACGCATACGTGCCAAATAGAATCGACCCTTCGCGTAAGAAGGGTATGCGTACGCATACAAGCACATTTTATAAAAAATATGGCTAAGTCTGAAAATCTGCAGAATTTTAGTTTTTAACCCCAAACTCTTGACGCGCATAACTTTTTTCATTTTAAATCATTTTTCATCCGTTCTTCAAATGGCATAAACTTGACGGACCCAATTTTCATATGAAATAAGTTTGAAATAATATGGGGGTCCGGAAGCCAAGTTATGGCTCGTCGAAATTCAGCCAAAAATTCTGAAACCTCTATTTTCACTAAAACCAACTCAAACTCAACCTACCATACACAAAATCATTAACACAACATATCGTTTTCAGCACCACAATGACCTCCACATCCTACCATTCCTCAATTTAACAATATCATGCATCAATTTCTCCATCTACTTGTCAATTAACATCCTATTATCACCATAAATAACAATCATCCAAAAAATACTCAATGGTGCTCAACATGAAACATACTCATACGTTCCAACCTATCCTATTATATATTAAATACGAGAAACCAAAACCATACCTTGGTCGATTCCTCGTAAAACCCGAAACGTCACAATTTGTCACTGTTCCACGACACCCAAGTTTTCAAAGTCTCACCAAATGGGTCTCTGGCTCTCCAGAGTCCAATACCAAGTCTCCAACACCGCCGATTTATTTCCAAAATACACAATCCAAACTAATTTCACAAAATAACACTAAAATCACCATATGGTTCACTAATTAGATAACTTGACAAGGATTAAACATTCCTCACCTTGCCAACGGAAGAATTGCGCCAAAACCCAGCACATCCACTAAGTTAACTTGATCCTAAACATCAAAATCAAACAAATCTCAACACCCCAAACCATAGGATCTTTGAAATTAGGGAAGGAGAAAATCGAAACTGAAAGTGACTTCTTTACCTAATTAAGTACCGGCTTTGTAGAGCTCAAAGCTGCGGTTGCGTGGCCGCAAATGGTGCAACGATCGGAGCTTCGGATTTGAAGTTATGATCAATGAAATTTTGACCAAATTGGGACAAGGGTTTGATGAGCTCCCCTTCCCTACCAGCTTGTGTTTGGTGTTTTTAATGGGGAAGGGTTGAGTTTCATTACTTTTATGCTTGGGCCTTGGGCCCAATACGGGCCCAGTTCTCCCGTTTGACCTGTTCGACCCAATCTTGGGCCAAATTCTTTGAAATTAGTGTCAAAATTCTTATTTTAATTAATCCCACCTCATTAAACTATAAAATTATATTTTCTAATTTGTTGAATTAATAATTAATTTATTCACTAATTATTTACTAATCTCTCAGGCTTTACATCAGACCACCATAACAGAAATTTTCGCCCTCGAAAATTTCGGTTACTGTAGAAAACGGTTGGAAGTACTCCCTTTGGTCTCAACTTCTAGTTTGATCCCAAGTTCAACCTTATATCTGATGTTACCAGTTCTAAACTTTCAACTCGAATGCGAGGTTCCAGCTCTAAGCAGAACAAATCTAACAATCCTGTCGCAGCCAACACAGACCTTTGGCTCCCCTACGCGAACAATCCCTAGACATGTGCCCCGGTGCTTGATAAACCCCAACTTTGTGGTTTATCTTGTGCTTAATTTAGGGGATTTTATCAACTTTTTTCACATTTATTCAATGAAATAGCATGGTTTTGTAATTCTCCTTAAATTTGTGCTTAAGTGTGAAAACATGCTTTTTAGGCCTTAAAATAGCTAAATTTAATTCACTTTTATTCCATTTGATACCTTGATATGTTTGTTAAGTGATTTCAGGTTTAGAAAGTAAGGATTGGATTGAAGGAATGAAGAAAAAGCATGTAAAAATGGAGAACTCGTGAAGAAATAAAGGAATTGCTAAGCTGTCAATCCTGACCTCTTTGTACTAAAATGATCATAACTTGAGGTACAGAGGTCCAAATGAGGCGGTTCCAGTTGCGTTGGAAAGCTAAAATCTGGGCTTCAAAATGATATAAAATTTGCCATAGTTGCATTTCAGTTAGGCGATGCGCATGCGTCCCCATGCGTGCGCGTCACAGGATCAGCGTGGGCCATCTTGAGCAACTCGTGGCTAGCGATTTCTGAGGCATTTTGGGCCCAATCTAACTCATTTCCAATGCTATTGAACCCAAGGATTGAAGGGGAATGAATCAAGTAGTCATAGTTTAGTTTTTATCATGTTTTAAGTTAGAATTCTAGAGAGATAAGCTTTCTCCTCTCTCTAGGTTTATAAAAAAATAAATAAAATAATAAATAAATAAAATACTAATTTTTTTTCTGTTTCTTTTCTTCCATTTTCTTTTTTGAATTTTCTTATTTTCATTCATTGCATTTTAATTTTGTTTTTATAGCTTGTTCTTATTTTATTTTCTAAGTTTCTCATTTTAATAATGGTGTTAAATTCTCTTACTCAATTGTTGAGAATTTCTTGCATTGTTTTGGTGCTTCATGACTTGTTTAGTATTAATGGTCATATTTGTTCCACACACAAGATTAGTGCTTTAGTCCTTCCTAATTCATTATTCTTTGTTTTTGTACTTCATTATCATTGAGTTAGGATGGGACCAAATGCTTTCATGCTTATCACTAATCTTGTTTGTGTCAATTCATGCTTGAACTTGATGCAACATGCTCTTTATGTCATTTATTTATGCTTTGACTTTACTCTTGCATCAAGTATTAGTTAATATGCCTTAGCTTATATTATTTTCTCACTCATATGTTGTAGCTACCATATAGTTGAGAACCTTATTCTTATTTGGCATTAGCCCCTGCCTATGTTCTATTTGCTTTGCCATCTTTGTTGTAGGCCTAATTTTCCCTCTTTTTCTCTCCTTTTAGGCTGGTCACCAAGAAGGGAGAAAAGGAAAATCTTCTAAATGGGGTAACAAGCAAGTCATCTACACAACTTTTCGAAGAAGCTCATCAGTTGTTTCAACCCGTCCACCTTACTCTTCTTTGCATGCACCGAGGACGGTGCAATCTTTAAGTGTGGGGAGGTCGTCCGAATGATCTCCATGGGTAACAATTTCTTTTTTCAACACCAATTTTTAACTTTCTTTGTTAGCCAGTTGTTGCATTGCATGATAGGTTGCATGATAGTTAGAATTTGTATATATTTTACCACTCTTGTTAGGACTACTTGGTTAGGGTGATGATTTCTTTTCCAAGAAACTGTTTTTAGGGCATCCTACCAACTTGAGAAAATTTTTTTTGTTGAACTTGCTTGAAGAATTTATTTTGGAACATGATTTTTGAGGTAAGAACACAAGCATGTGAGTTTTGAGCCCAATTGTGTGGTTACATCATATAACCACTTATTTCCATTCTTGTGTGCATTGTTCTCTTTCTATGATTGCAATCCTTGATTTGTTTGATTCTTTATGTCCATTATTCCATGTATACATGCATATACATGATTGAGGCCATCATTTCATTTAGCTCACTTACCTAAATAGCCTACCTTTCATCAACAATTGTTAGCCAATTTTGAGCCTATTTAATCCACTTTGTTCTTAATATTAGCACATTATAAGCCTTAAAGCGAAAAATAATAAATGTCATTTATTTGGATCTTTGATTAGCTTAGACTAGTGAGTGTGTATCATTCAAGTGTGGGAAAACTTGGGACATTGGTTGAGGTAAGAGTGTGTTTTTATTTTCATTAAAGATCTTGAAAATTGGGTACATACTCATGCATTAAATGTAAAACCATATGCATTGATGCTCTGGTATATATTTTAGCTTGAAAAGAAAAAAATGATAAATAAAAATAAAAAGAAAAAAAATATATGAAAGAAAAAGAAAAAGAGAAAAAGAAAAGCAATAAAAAGGGGACAAAAATGCCCAAAGTAAAGTAACAATAACAATGCATATGGAATGTGAATTAAAGAGAATGCATGAGTATATGGAAAAAAAAGTGGAAATCATGGGTAGCTAGGCATTGTATCAGAATTGTATAGGTTGTTATATGTGTTTGGTGAGAGCTTAGGTTAATCAAAGATTCAAATTTCAAGCTCACTTGACCATATGCATCCTTACCTTTACCCTAGCCCCATTACAACCTATGAATAAGTCCTCATGATATATGTATGCATGCATTGAATAATTGTTGATTGTTAGATGAAAAATAAATCTTGGAAAGCATGATTAGAAGAGAATTGAGTGATCAACCCTAGACACTTGAGTGATTAGAGTGTAAACACTTCCGGTGAGGGTTTGATGCTCAATTCCTTGTTTCCGGTTTTCATGAGATTTCTTCTTGCAAATCTATTTGAACTTCATTTTGATATTTGAATTGGTAGAGTTCATGAGTTATCATACTACTTAGCCCTGCTTGTTCATATATATTCTTGGAGATTGATTTACTTTTGACTAAGTATGTAGAAATATTTTGCATTTAGTTGCATTCATATAGATAGGTGCATATAGTTTATTTGCATTGAATAAATGTTCATACCCCTTTTCTTGTCCTTCTTTATTCTTAGCATGAGGACATGCTTGGTTTAAGTGTGGGAAAATTTGATAAACCCCAATTTTGTGGTTTATCTTGTGCTTAATTTAGGGGATTTTATCAACTTTTCTCACATTTATTCAATGAAATAGCATGGTTTTGTAATTCTCCCTAAATTTGTGCTTACGTGTGAAAATATGCTTTTTAGGCCTTAAAATAGCTAAATTTAATTTACTTTAATTCCATTCGATGCCTTGATATATTTGTTAAGTGATTTCAGGTTTAGAAAGCAAGGATTGGATTGAAGGAATGAAGAAAAAGCATGTAAAAATGGAGAACTCATGAAGAAATAAAGGAATTGCTAAGCTGTCATTACTGACCTCTTTGTACTAAACGATCATAACTTGAGGTACAGAGGTCCAAATGAGGCATTTCTAGTTGCGTTGGAAAGCTAACATCCGGCGCTTCAAAATGATATAAAATTTGCCATAGTTGCCTTGCAGTTAGGCGACGCGCACGCGTTCCCCATGCGTGCGCGTCGCAGGATCAGCGTGGGCCATCTTGAGCAACTCGTGGCCAGCAATTTCTGAGGCATTTTGGGCCAAATCCAACTCATTTATGATGCTATTGAATCCAAGGATTAAAGGAGAATAAAGCAAGTAGTCATAGTTTAGTTTCCATCATAGTTTAGATGTAGTTTTCTAGAGAGAGAGGCTCTCTCCTCTCTCTATATTAGGGTTCTTAGCTTACTCCTTTTTAGATCTAGATCTCTTTCTCCTTCTCTTTCTATTTAGTTTTCCTTTACATTTTTATTGTTCTAGCACTTTAGTTCATTCTACTTCTCTTGTTAATTCCTCTATTTTGTCAATTTTAGTTTATGAACTCTCTTGTTGATTTCCATTTCTTTTTAATGCAATTTATTATTTACATGTCTTTTGATGTTTGCTTTAACTTCTATTGTTGATTTCTTGCTTTGATTAGTTATAGCTTCCTTTAATTCTTACAATTTATGATGTTTACTTTTATTGACCTCTATGTGTTTGATGAAATGTCTCCTTTAGTTATGAGTTAGATTTTTTTCCTCTTGGCTTTGGTTGAGTAATTGGAGACTCTTGAGTTATCAAACTCTTTTGTTGATTGATAATTGGAAGTTGCTAGTTGACTTGAATTTCACTAAAGCTAGTCTTTCACTATTATTTGACTAGGACTTGTGGACTTAAGTTGATTATATCCACTTGACTTTCCTTCATAGTTAGAGGTTAAGTAAGTGGAGCAATGGACAATTCTTGTCACAATTGATGATGATAATGAGGATAGAACTTCTAATTCTCATTCCTTGCCAAGAGCTTTCTTAGTTATTAGCTTATTTCTCTTGTTATTTACATTCCTTGTCTCTTATTACAAAAACCCCAAAATATTCCTTCATTGCCAATAACAAAACACTTTATTATAATTTCTAGGAAGAATGACCCGGGTTTAATACTCTCGGTTATTTTATTGGGGTTGAACTAGTGACAACCATATTTTGTTTGATGTGAGAATTGTTTGTTGGTTTAGAAACTATACTTGCAACGAGAATTTATTTGTGAAATTCTAAACCATACAAAAATCTCTTCATTAGTGCTCCACATCGAAAACCCATTCCCAGTCCGGCCCTGTGTGGCTCATCTGGAGCAGTCTCTCCATAGCCTTCCTGTAGCATCACTTACTTCATGGAGCAATCTTCCGCGAACTGGCTTTTCTTAACGAGAGCCTTTGTGGATACACGTAATTAAAGATATCTCTCCTAAGTCCTTTCTCATACTGAGCACACATCCACTCCTCATAATTGGCTGGATTTCCTTGACAAGCTTTTGAGAAACGACACAGGCTGTCGAATTCACGGGTATAGTCAACAACGGACATATCCTTTTGCTTCAGTTGCGTTAATTCCAATTCCTTTGCAATGCGAAACGCATGCAAAAAATATTTTCAATAAAACTACGTCTTGAACCTATTCCAAGGGACATCTGTTAACTTCACCTGCAAAGTATGACACAACTCCTGCCACCAATTCTGAGCATCTCCCTCCAACATATAAGTCACTATCTCCACTGACTGTACTTCAGGAACATTGCTTGAGTGTACAAAAATCTCTCCATGTCTCGAAACCACTGATCAGCCTCTAAAGCGTTGGCGTTTTTGTTAAACCGAGGTGGACCACCCTTGAGGAAGTCAGAAAGGGTCATAGATCTATAGTATCGACCTACGTTACCTGTACCAGCACCAGAGTTTCTATCTCGACGTCCTTGCACCGGTTCAACCACAGAATTTTCTCTCCGATTACCTCGCCCTGATCCATGAGACGCCATCTGGTCCCTGTTCACACCAAACAATTGATATTAAGGTTATCAGTCTCATGCTCAAGGGTTTGATGAGCTCTCCTTCCCTACCAGCGTGTGTTGTGTTTTTAATGGGGAAGGGTTGAGTTTCATTACTTTTATACTTGGGCCTTGGGCCCAATACGGGTCTGGTTTAGCCCATTCGGCCCAATTTTGGGCCAAATTCTTTGAAATTAGTGTCAACATTCTTATTTTAATTAATCCCACCTCATTAAACTATAAAATTCTATTTTCTAATTTCTTGAATTAATAATTAATTTATTCACTAATTATTTACTAATCTCTCGGGCTTTAGATCGCGTCCTCTCTATCGTTTGCGTCCTCTACTCTCTCGAATAGGTTGGTGGTCTCCTCATATCCTTAACCGATTTATCTTCTTCTAATACAGTTGAAATAGTTTAAATTTGAGCATGACTCTTTAGAAGGGATGTGAGTATGAGTATCCTTTATTGATAATTTAACCAACCATTCTAGTATACATGTCCTTCTTTTGTTTGGTTGTGGTTTGACTTTTTCATTAGTAGCACTGCCTTCATAGTCTTCTAATAAAGATCCAAAGGTTTCTGTTTCCATAGTCCCAAATCGCTTGTGGTCTCTCTTACTTTCTTGAATTTTGAATTTGTTGAGAATGAATCTGTTTGTTGAATTTTTTGAAATTTTTAGTATGAATCTGTTTAGATCAATTTCTTGAATTTCTGAATTTGTTGAGTATGAATCTGTTTGTTGAGTTTCTTGAATTTCTTGAGTTTGATTATTTTTTTAGTATGAATCTGTTTAGGTTAATTTCTTAAATTTTTTGAATTTATTGAGTATAAATCTATTTGTTGAATTTGTTGAATTTTTTATGTCTTTTTTCTGATTATTAGTATTTATAGTTGTTTTTGTTGATGTTGCTGTGAATTTAGGGTTGCTGAATAGGGAATAGGGAATAGGCGATGTGAATTTGTAATAGCTGTTGTTTTATATCTTTGCTATTTCATATTGTTTTAGATCAATTGGATTTAAAAGATGATCAGGATGATGATGTAACTAATAATTCTGTGAAAAATGCAAATCAAAATGAAACCAATCAGGATGTAGCTCCACATTTGTCAGATGAAGAACAAGTTCTCGACTTTGAAATCACTCCTTGAATATAGTTCATGGATTGTTATTCTTATTGTGTCTAATTAAGATACTATTGTAATAGTACTAACTAATTTCATGTCTATCATATTAGTTATTTTTAGAATTTGAGATTTAGTTGTTTTTAAAGCGTTGGTAAACATATATATTTTGAATTTTTTAAGTTTTTGACAATTTATATTTTTCATTTATGTAGAACTGATTTTATTAGTTTAACCAATAATTTATTGATTGAATCAATAAACTAATAAACTAATAACTTGATCGGTTTAATTACTAATTCGGTTCTTACAACTATGACATCAAGTCGGAGACGGCCGAATTAAAATTATTTACTTGATAATAAATCCACGTGTCACAGTGCCAATAGATATGTCTATGTATATGTTAACAACAATATATATTATTGATCCGAAGTCAAAATAGACATCATCACTTAGACCATAATGTATATACATTAATCTGATATGGGAGGGATGGCTCTACAGCTAGAATATCGGAGCATGTTCACTAGCTATAGCACATTCAAGTATTCAACCGACTCCTTCTTTCACATTTAATTTAGGAATTGGAATTGGAATTTAGAAATAAAAAATAGAGAGGCAACTTTGACTTGAATTTATTGCTCTCTTTAAGAATTTGTTTAAAAATATTTTATTGTGAAAAAAAATAATTTTTTTAAAAATAAAATTTATTTTTGTTTAAAATTTAATTCTATGATTTAGAATAATTTTAACATATTAATAAAAAAATTCAATTTTTTAGTTTAAAATAATTTTTATATGAGTTAAATTTTTCTTTTATAATTTTATTTTTAGTAAATAAAAAATGTCCAATATATAATGTAAAGCATAAGGTTGCCACTAGGGGTGTTCGCGGTGCGGTTTGGTTCGGGTTTTGAGAGAAAAATCATTCGATCCAATCGTTTAATTAAAGTGCGGTTCGGTTTGGTTCGTTTTTTTCTCAAAGCTATCCGAACCAAACCAAACCAATTAAATTCGGTTTGGTTTGGTTCGATTTGTTCAGTTTTTTCAATCAATTCAAAAAAATTCTACCCTACTATTTCACAAAGTCATAACATTGAAATCGACAAACACAAATACACAATAGCTAACAATAGTAATAATAATAATAATATAGCACTAGTAGAAAAGTATTTTAATCTAGTTATACATTCTAATAGTTATACATTCTAATAATAAAGAGACATTGAGATGAATGGATTAATAGCAGAGTAACAATGTATCAGAATTGAATATATAGATATCATGCGTCAAGAGGAATGGAATAAGTACCACAGACATTGAGATGAATGGATTAATAGTAGGGTAACAATGTATCAAAATTGAATAAAATCATGGGGATATTCACGTACAACTTTAATCAAACTTCTTTTCAAACTTCTTTTCAATAACAGATTATAAATTAACCGTTCATGTTTCTATCAATCTAGCATTCCAGCTCCCCTCACTAAAATTGTAAGCCTTAAAATTCGTTAATCTGGTCACCATCCTTGATGCCATAATCTCTAAGATAAGTTGTTTCAATGACAAGCTTACGTCCTTCATAACATAAGCAAAATTGCCCCCAAACATGAGCCCTACAATTCAAAAATCAATGAAAATATAATAAATCAGCTAACAGATTATGATAATCTGGTAAATTAACTACACCATAACACCACCTTCTGCTCAAAGAAGATATTATATTGGAACTTACACTTGACATCTAGTATAATTGAATAATTGAAGATCAGAGAGTGACTTGTTCCAACAATATTCTAGCATCATGGTCATTGTCATATCAGAATTCATCATAAATCACATAATACTTCACATCAGAATAATATATCAACTCTCAAGTCTCAATAGATTTAAAAATTATAACAGAAGAAAGTAATTCAGTAATTCAACAGAACAACAACAATACCAGAACAGCAATTCAGTAATTCAGTAATCCATTTCAAAATTAATTCAATAATTCGAAAGAATAGCAAAACAAAACAAACCAGAAGCAGTTGAAGCAACTGGAAAGGAACAACAAATAGAACAACAATTTTAGTCAAGTTACATACCTGAGGGTGGTGGTGGGTGCGACTTGCAAGGGTGGTGCCGACTGGGCGCTGGGCGCTGGCTGTGGCTGGCTATGTGCTGCAGTGCTGGGCTGCTCTGTCCGCGAGTAGGTCCTGGGTGGGAGCAGTGGAAGGGCGGTGATGGGAGGAAGGTTGGCGGCAACTGAGAGGTAGTGGGAGTTGGTCTCTCACCGGCGATGGATGGTGCAGAGAGCGAAGCTGTGAGACTTAGGGAGTAGGGAGAGAGGGGCTAGGGTTCGTTTGGGGGTGGGTGGTGGTGTTATCCTGGCTGTTGGGTCAGTGGGTCAGTGGCGTTATCCTGCGACGGCTTCGTATTCGTGGTGCACCGGCGGTGGGGGATCTTTGCTCTGTCCGCGAAGAGGAAGGCTTCGGCGTTGGGACTTCGGAGGAAGGCTTCGAGGTGGTGGGAGGGACGTGGGTGCCGCCGGCCTCGAGACTCAAGGACGTGGGTGGGTGGCTGGGTGGTGGGTGCGCAGTGGGCGAGATTTGGAGAAGAGAGAGGCTGGGTTAGGTTTCGATTGGGGGTTAGGGTTAGGGAAGCGCAGCGCTGCAG
Organism: Arachis ipaensis; assembly: GCF_000816755.2. NCBI lineage: Eukaryota > Viridiplantae > Streptophyta > Magnoliopsida > Fabales > Fabaceae > Arachis > Arachis ipaensis. The sequence continues at coordinate 53,822,526 of NC_029794.2, forward strand.
CAGTAGCACACTTGCATATTTTTTTGTTGTCGTTGCAGAGACAAAAGCATATGATTCGTACTTACTTTGTTGAAGCTGCAACACTGCAAACCGAATGTATCACGTATTTATAAGTTGAAGGAAGGAAAAAAAAAATTGAAGGAAGCTAATAAATTTCAAAATTAACCACAGCAGCTAGCTATCTACGCCAGACACTAGTAAGTGTCTAAGTGAGTGTGACTAGTACACATATGAAAGAATAATAATTTTACAAACATTTATTAATGAATAATGACAAAAGAAAATGTATGAGAAACTAAAGTCGGTTTTGCATATCAATATGATACTTCATAAATTAAACCAATCAAATCGGACAATTACATAGACAAGTAGTAGACAGACAACTATGATTAAAAGAAAAATGTAGAGAAACATACATGAAGCGGATGGTATACATGTGAGGTGTAGGTCCTCTTTTACCTTTCATTATACTCTTTCCTAGCTTCTGATTTCAATTAATTATTTATTTGATATAAGAAAATAATTAAAATAATATACTAAAATTATAAAAAGTAATCTATAATTCTTTTATATCAATAATTATCTTTTAAAATTAAGTTTTGTTCTCTCAAACACAAGCCTCTAGGCAAAATAAATTACAAAAGTGAGAGATATATAAACAAAATAAACAAAAGACTCCAAAAAGGTATCCGGATCCTCCGCTTCTGTCACCATCCAAGAAACTCACCGAGGTGGGTTGTGACCTGCATCTGAAAAATACAACAGAAATTATGGTATGAGAACCGGAGGTTCTCAGTATGGTAACAGTGCCCAGTGATATAGGATATAAGACCCCAGGACGCCAAGGCAATCCTAGGCTTCACATCCACCACAAGATTTATCTTAAGGCATACTAAAACATTAAAACATAACTTGAAACCACAATATAATAACAGGGTAATGTAAATCTATCTTAGGAGATTACTAACTAGACTAATCACCATTGTTCCACAGCCTTCACCAACCTACCCTCCGTGCGATTCCGTCGCCACCGCCTACCTAACCTCCTCAGCACGAAACAAACACAGATAAGGCAAGCAAGAAAAACACAGGTAATATTCAAATATATAACAAGAAATTCAAGAAGCAAGTAGACATATTATACAATTAGGCAAACTCAAGTGATCAAAGCAAACAAGCATATAAGAGATGCATATGATGAATGTCTATCCTATTGGCTCGTGATATCACTTGTCGTTCCGTAAATGCCAACCCGACACATCCTTCTGGATGTAGCCTTTTCTGCCACGCCAGAGATATAGTGCCCTGCACACTCATGCAGCAGCGGATCTACTACGTCAGAGATATAGTGCCCCGCACACTCATGCGGTAGGGAGTCTACCACGCCAGGGATATAGGCCCCACACACTTCCTGCAGCAGAGAAGGAACCAACCACAACAAATCATGCAGCAGAACAATCTATTACGCCGGGGATATAGGCCCCACACTCTCTCAACATTCAACAAGTCATGCGACAGAAACATCTGTCACGCCGGAGATATAGGCTCCGCACACTCCCAACATTCATCAAGATCATCATTTCTCTTCGAGTCCTCGACTCATCACAACCATCATCAATTTATAATTTCCATTCCGAACTCATTAGTTCATCAGTCCCTCAATTCCAGTACCATCTTCCTTTCTCAGTCCACCATACCCATCCTCAGTTCACCAGAGACCTACACCTCCGTTTGCTAACTTTCTAATATAACACCCAAATAAATTCTCCTAAGACTTTTCCCATGTTTCAATGCTCAAGAATAAGCCCAAGAGTCTTAAAATGGTGTTATAGAAGCTTATAATCTTGTTGGGAAGGTAAAATAGTTGAAAACAAAGTTAAAATTTGAGAAACAGGGCGTGTGCGTACGCACAGGGGTGTGCGTGCGCACGCCCAGAAGAAGTTTTAAAAAGTGTGCGTACGCATAGAGGTGTGCATAGGCAAAGAGGTGTGCGTATGCACAGGTACCAAAATTCATAATGCCTGTTCGCTCGCACAACCTGTGCTAGCGCCCTCAACAGACTGGCCTTCCCAACGTGTGCGTGCGCATAGAGCTGTGCGTACGCACAGGTTGCAATTCCTCGTTGGGTATGTGCTAGCACAAGCTGTGCTAACGCTGTGAACAGACTGCCTGCCTCTGCGTGTGCGTACACACAAGTCTGTGCGTGTGCACAGGTTAAAATTTTCGCAAAGGTATGCATCTGCACAAGACTGTGCATGCGCACATACCAAAAATCACAAAATTCTGCAACTTTCCAGAATTTCAGATTTTCAACACCAACTTTGAATGATCATAACTTCCTCTACAAAATTCCAAATCTTACAAACTTTATATTAATTTGAAGAGTTTTCAATAAGCTTTGATTCTAAACCAATTTTAACAAATTTTGAAAACCGAGACAAAAGTTATGATCAGACAAAGTTTACCAAAAACCCACCTTTTCCCAATTTCACAATTTCCACAATTTCTTGTAAAACACAACCAAAACCATACCAAACCATTCCAAACTCCATTTCTCATCAAAATCAACCATTTGTGTCATATTATACCAAGCTTACCATATTTTTCTTTCCCTTTCATCATCCTCAACCTCAACATCAATATATCACATCATAATCAATCCTCATTAACATTTTTCCAACTACATTACCAAATCATCAACATTAACATCACAATATCAACACAATTCACTTCTCACTTCACAAATCATTCATCCTCATCATATCATCATCAATCATTATAATCAAACTCAACAATTATCAATTCATTATAAATCATTACATACCATCATTCAACAACTCAACCATCATTTTAATTCAAACCTATCATCTGGGTCATTAGCCTAAGCGTCCATGAATATTATATACTACATAGAGGAAACTGAACCTATACCTTGGCCGATTCCCAATATGCACCAAAACCCCAAAGGAGTACAAGCAAGCTCTCAACCACAATCCAAGCTTTAAAAAGGACTCCAACAAGCACCAACAAGCTCCAAAAGCTCCCAAACTCACAACAAACAAGCTATATACACACAAACCATCACTAATCAATCTAGGGCTCAACATAAACATAAAATCACAAGGGTTTCAAGAGATCTTACCTTGCCCAACAGTTTTGGAAGCCAAAACCACAAGCAATCAAGTGCTAGAGTGCACCTAAACACCCAAAACGCAAGATTTCACTCAAAACCAAACCCTAAAACTCGAATTTCTCAAAGGCAAGAAAACTAGGCAGGGAAACTCGAGAAACATACCACAAAGCTTGAAAGAAGTGACAGGCTTGACGAAAACTTCGCGTAGTCGCTGACGGCACGCAAATCGGAGCACCGTAGCTCGAGATTTTTGCGGATTAAAGTAATGTGTGAATAGTGCTCTTCTCTCTTTTCTTTCTTCTCTCAATTTTCTGGTGTGTGTGTGTTGTGTTGTGGCTGAAGGGTTCATTTTTTTTTTTTGGTTTACCCAAACGGTATCTGGTGCACGAAATTGTGATCTCTGGTAATGGCTTCTTAGGCCAGATACTCTGATCTAGTTTTACAGTCTGTCACAACTTCGATACAACTAACCAGCAAGTGCACTGGGTCAGGTGCAGTAAAGTCACCAAGCATCTTCCTTACATTATTATTATTTTCGGCTGCCATCTCCTCTGCCTGTTTGAAAATTTCTGAAAGATTATCTCTGGATTGTTGTATTTTAGCTTCTCTTATTTTTTTCTTCAGAGTCCTTTCAGGTTCTGGATCTGCTTCCACAAGAATGTTCTTATCCTTGCTCCTGCTCATATGACAAGGAAGAATGGCCAGAAAAATAATGATAATAATAGGGATCCTTTATACCACAGTATAGGGATCCCTTTGTGAGTGGAAGAAAAGAGGGGGAGACAAAGAATGTGATGTAAAGGAAGAAACACAACTGTACCGATGGAAGAGATGTGAGATGAGATGTTAGGATATGAATGNGACTAAGAATTTTGAAAAAGATTTGATTTTTGAAAAAGATTTTGAAAAAGATAAGATTTTCAAATTGAAAATTTGATTTGACTCATAAGAAACAACTTGATTTTAAAAATTTTTGAAAAGGTCAACTCAAATTTTCGAATTTGACGAGAGAAAAATGGAAAGATATTTTTTTGATTTTTGAATTTTTATGATGCAAGAGAAAAACACTAAAAAGATGCAATGCATGAAATTTTTAGATCAAAACATGTGATGCATGCAAGAATGCTATGAATGTCAAGATGAACACCACGAACACTATGAAGAACATGATGAACATCAAGAACATAATTTTGAAAAGTTTTTAATGCAAAGAAAACATGCAAGACACCAAACTTAGAATTCTTTAATGCTTAGACACTAAGAATTCAAGAATGCATATGAAAAACAAGAAAAGACATAAAACAAAAAATCATCAAGATCAAACAAGAAGACTTACCAAAAACAACTTGAAGATCATGAAGAACACTATGAATGCATGAAATTTTCGAAAAAATGCAAGATGCATATGCAAGTGACACCAAACTTATGATATGACTCAAGACTCAAACAAGAAACACAAAATATTTTTGATTTTTATGATTTTCTAATTTTTTTGGATTTTTATTTTATATTTTTTTTCGAAAATTATATGAAAAAGAAAAATAAGGATTCCAAAATTTTTAATATGAATTCCAGGAATCTTGCCATGTTAGTCTAAAGCTTCAGTCCAGGAATTAGACATGGCTCACTAGCCAGCCAAGCTTTCAAAGAAAGCTCCAGTCCAAAACACTAGACATGGCCAATGGCCAGCCAAGCTTCAGCAGATATGGATACTTTTCATGTATAGAACAACTAAGTGTGTGAGAATCTCTTCATTTGTGATGGTAAGTTGAAACCCCAGTCCAAAAATTAGACATGGCTTACAGCCAGCCAGGATTCAACAAATCATCATGAAACACTAGAATTCATTCTTAAAAATTTTGAATAAAATTTTTTTTTTTTGAAAACATTATTATTATTTTTTTTTTCGAAAACAGATGAGAAAATTTTGAAAGATTTTTGAAAAATTTTGGAAAAGAAAATAAAAAGAAAATTACCTAATCTGAGCAACAAGATGAACCGTCAGTTGTCCAAACTCAGACAATCCCCGGCAACGGCGCCAAAAACTTGGTGCTGTTGCCGGATCAAAAGGGAATCTGGCACTGATGTTACCGGACCAAAAGCTTGCCGAAAACTCAAACAATCCCCGGCAACGGCGCCAAAAACTTGGTGCACGAAATTGTGATCTCTGGTAATGGCTTCTTAGGCCAGATACTCTGATCTAGTTTTACAGTCTGTAACAACTTCGATACAACTAACCAGCAAGTGCACTGGGTCGTCCAAGTAATACCTTACGTGAGTAAGGGTCGAATCCCACGGAGATTGTTGGTATGAAGCACTGGTTTTGGATCCTTTTCTGGCGCTGGACGCCAGATTTGGGCAGAAGGCTGGCGTTGAACGCCAGTTTACGTCGTCAATTCTTGGCAAAAGTATGGACTATTATACATTGATGAAAAGCCCTGGATGACTACTTTCCAACGCAATTGGAAGCGCGCCATTTCGAGTTCTGTAGCTCCAGAAAATCCACTTTGAGTGCAGGGAGGTCAGAATCTAACAGCATCAGCAGTCCTTCTTCAACTTCTGAATCTGATTTCTGCTTAAGTCCCTCAATTTCAGCCAGAAAATACCTGAAATCACAGAAAAACACAAAAACTCATAGTAAAGTCCAGAAATGTGAATTTAACATAAAAACTAATGAAAACATCCCTAAAAGTAACTAGATCCTACTAAAAACATACTAAAAACAATGCCAAAAAGCGTATAAATTATCCGCTCATCAGTATCCCCCAACCTGACAGGTTAAGGACTAATCCGTCGCGGATCTGAGCTCCATTTAAGGGTCTGCCGCTGGCCAATGGGTTGCTGCATGCACAAGGCGGGGTTCGAACTCCCGACACTTGCTTAAGCGGACGAGTGAGCTGACCACTCGACCAACCCAAGTTGGTTTGGCTGAAGGGTTCATTAATGAACCTTTATATATGTTGGGCTTGGGCCCAACTTGGGCCTAGTCCAACCCGTTAGCGTTTTTAGCCCGTTTGGCCTAACTTTGGGCTAAACCTTTAAAATTACACCCGGTTTTCCATTTCTAATATTTTTCTAAGGTTTTTGACTGTTTTTACCTTTGCTTGCACAGTACCGGGCAGACTTAAATTGGTTCAACCGGTCTGACCGCCGGTTCGTAGTTTATCGCAGAAAACATATTTTCTAACTCAGAAAAACCTACTGAGTCCAAAAATCACATTTAGATCCTCAAATTCTCACTTTAAATTTTTGGATCCTGTTTTTGGAAATTAAACTATTCTATTTTAATTAAACAGTTTTTCGTGAAAACTCCGGTTCTTACAACTTTGTTAGCTAACATAGTCCGATTTTGGGTCATGTAGAAAAGATGGATCCCAAGTAGGCAGCTATAAAAACTCTTCGTTCTTCTAGAAAGAATGTCGTGGCTCAAACTATTCAGTTAAAAGAAGCTGGCGAATTTGGCAATATCCTTCTCCCACCAAATCGGATTCGGGTACCTCTACTTTCCTTAATATTTCTCCTGGTACAACTCCTCCTCCCCCTACTCCTCCTGGCAATCAAACAATTCCCTTGGCACATCCTCCTCCCAATTCCAAGCCAAAGAAACATAAGACTTTTGAGTTTACTAGTGTCTATGAGCTAGGCTTTGATGATATAAAATTTTGTGAAAAATACGTCCTTCCATATAGTTTTATTAGTATAGATGATGTTTCTATAAAGAACCATCTTCAAGTACTTGTCCAAGGTGAAATTTGGACTGCTGGGGTAGCTTCTGCTTTGTTGAGAGAGTTGGAGAAGACTCCCCTTGGTGCCACTCAGCACACTCTAGCCGACTTTCAAGCTGAAGTGGCATCCTTGAGGGAGTCCAAAAAAGAGTTGAAGGGTGAAAAGGAGTCGCTTGTCTCCGATCTTGCCAAGTCTTGAGAGAGGGTAAAGCAGTCCGAAGCTGCTTGTGCTATGGTGGAGGGCCTATTGAAGAAGGTTGAGGAGAACTATACCAGGGTCTTCGAGGAGAAGCTAGATTTGGTGGATGAGGTCACCAAGTCAAAGGAGAGGTATGCAGATTTGGAGGAGACTATAGCTCAGGTAATAGACGAGTTGGTTGAAAATTTGAAGGCCCAATTTTGAGTTATAGTTTCCGAGGTGGACCTCTCCCTCGTCAGTCCTGATAATATTGTGGTAAATGGGAAGATTGTTCCTGCGCCAGAAGATGAGGAGAACACTCCTATACCCAACCCGAAGGCTCCTGAAGGCCGAGCTGAGGGAGCTTCTCGGGTGGATGATGAGCCTACTTCTCAGCCATAAATTCTCCCGAACTCCTCCGCGTAACCCGAAGATGTGAACATGACCTCTAGTGAACTCATTTATCCTTCTTAGTTTTTTAATTTTCAAAGTATTTGGATGGTCTGGCTTGTGAAACTTTATAAACAATTTAGTTTTTTGTAATAATTGTAGTTGGAACAATTTTTCTTTTTATTTTGTTCTTAAAATTTTATTCCCACTTTTTTGGTATGGGCAGTTTGGTATGGATGAATGTTGTTTTAATATGGCTTGGCGTAGCTGTTTCCTTAACTTTTGTGACAAAAAACCTAAGTCACTTGATACCTTTTGATAATAATATTATTAAGTTGCTAAAGATGTTGATTGAGGTAAGTCGGTCCCTTATTGATCTTTTTGTAAGATCGGGATTATGTACTTCTCTTAGTTTTATTCCAACTTTAGGTAGTCGGTTTTAACAAGTTATTTTTGTGATTTGTTTTAGATCCAACGCTCTTTAAGTTTCAAATGAGGTTGGACCACGAATGCTTATATAACTTCTTACACTAATTTGTACCTCGTCGCTTCATCTTGCCGTCCATCTAGGTCGGACAATAATTTTCACGATTTTTTAAGCTTAAACTAGTGTGTTTGAATGAGAAACTTTATGAGAAAAGGAATTATCATTAATAAGAAAAAATGATTTACATAAGCTTTGTTACTAAGATTTTTTCATTAACCCTTAGCTCTTGCTATAGTACCTCATTAAAACCCCCTTCAAGAAAATCCTTCTCGGGAGAAAACCATGAAGTTAGAAAAAAGAGTACACCAGGAGCAAGGTGCACTTTCTAACTATAGTAGTGTTTTAAGTTCCATGCGTGCCACAACCTTGAAGGCTCATTTCCTTTCATGTTGCACCCTTTGTAGTAACCTTTTCCTAGGACATCAATGATCTTATAAGGTCCTTTCCAGTTTGTAGCCAGTTTTTCTTCACCCGTTTCTGTGTTTCGATGTCATTTCAGATCAATATGAGGTCGTTCGTGGCAAAGCTTCTTTTGATGACCTTCTTGTTGTACCTTAAGGTCATTCTTTGATTGAAGGCTTCTTTCTTTATTCGAGCTTGTTCTCAAACTTCTGGGAGGAGGTTAAGTTCTTTCTTTTGAGCTCAAATGTTTTCTACTTCGTCGTAGAATCTAACTGATGTTAGGATTTTTGTTAGTAAAGAATTTTATAAAAATAATCGCGTTGTAGATATAGTTTCTAAACTAACAAAAATCCCTTCGTACAAAAGTTTGGTTGTCACAAGTAACAAAATCCAACAAAAATTTATAACCGAAGTATTTAAACATCGGGTCGTCTTCTCAAGGAGTTGCAGGGCAGTATAATTTATTATTGGTTATAAGTAAAAGTGTAATTTTGGGTTTTTAATGTATAAGATAAAAAGCAAGAATAGTAAAATGGCAAGAAAGTAAACTGTAGGAATTAATTTAAATAAATAATAAAACTCTTGGCAAGGTATGAGAAATTGAAGTCCTATCCTAGTTATCCTTATCAGGTGTGAAGAGAATTGGATTCAGCTCCCACTTTTAATTAACCTCTAACTATGAAGGTAAGTTAGGTGGATGAATCAATTTGATCCTCAGATCCTAGTCAACTCCTATGGAGAGACTAGAGTTATTGGAGTACAAATTAACCAGCAAAGAATTCTAATTCCAATCACAGCTGAGTTTGATAACTCAAGTATCATAAATTACTTAACCAAAGCGAACATGGAAAAATAAATCTAAATTGAATTGAAATCATTCACAAATAAATTAAAGCAAAAATCAAATCTGAAATACCTCAAATATATTAATTAAAAAAATCATAACATGAATGGTCTATAAACCAAATCTGACAAGATAAATAATAATTAAAGTAGTAGAATAAATAAAACTAGAAAGTAATTTAAAGGAATATTGAACCTGTAATTGAAGAGAATTAATCCTAAGCTTGAGAAAAATCCTAATCCTAAATCCTAAAAGAGAGGAGAGAACATCTCTCTCTAAAAACTACATCTAATCCTAAAAATTATGAATTATTCAGTTGTACCTCCCTCTATGTTTGATTCCTTCATTCTCTTGCTTATATTCTGTGTTTCTGGCTTGGATTTGGGCCGAAAAAGGGTCCAAAAATTGCTGGGGGCATTTTCTGTAGATTTTTGTACGTGGCGTCTGTCACGCGTCCGCGTGGGTCACGCGTTTGCGTCATCTGGGAGTTTTCCTTGTCACGCGTACGCGTCAATTGCGTTCTGCTCAAGGCGCGCACCCGCATCATCCACGCGTTCGCGTCGCTGCATTTTTGCGCTAGGCACGCGTTCAGGTCGTCCATGCGTTCGTGTCGCTACCTTTTTCTTCAAAACTCCATTTTTGTGCTTTCCTTCTATTTTTGTTTGTTTTCATTTTGTCCTTTGAGCCATTCCTATCCTATGAGATCTGAAAATACTTAACACACAAATCACGGCATTGAATGGTAATAAAAGGGTAATTAAAATCAATATTTTTAAAGCATAGGAAACATGTTTTTCACTTATATCATAAAATAAGGAAGGGAAAGTAAAACCATACAATTTACATGAATAAGTGGGTGAAGGATTGAATAAATCACTTAAATTGAGCACAAAATACATCATAAAATATGGATTTATCAACCTCCCCACACTTAAACAATAGCATGTCCTCATGCTAAATCCAAGAGAAAGAGTAAAGTTAGAATGGTGGAATCTCATGCAATGCAATCTATTCTAAATGCAAACTACCTATATGAATCATGCAATTTTAATTATCACCCGCCTATATATAGAGAGCTTACATGTGGTTAATTTAATTCATATTTTCAAGGAATCATATATGCATAGCCAAACCTAAATCATGTTAAAGCACTGTCACAATTGAGTTGGGTAAAAATATTTCATAAGCTTGCAAGACAATTAAATATTTAAACAGAGATATATGGTGATGAGCTATTGAACCCTCACTTGATTTGTGTTTACTCTCTAGTTGCTCAGTGTTTTGGGCTTAATCACTCTATTCTTTTCTATTCTTGCTTTCTAAGACTTTGTTCTTCATCTAACCAATCAACAAATATTGAATATAGACATACAAAGGTCATGAGGTCTTTTAAAGGTTGTAATGGGGCCAAGGTAAGGGTAGGGGTATATATATAAGGCTAAGTGAGCTATAAGTTGAATCCTTAATTAGTCTAAGGTCTCACCTAACATATACATATTCTATATAATTTATAACTTCCTTGGGGTTCCAATTTTGATTCTTATCTCATGTGCATTGATTTCTTGTTTGAGTTTGGACAACTGACGGTTCATCTTGTTGCTCAGATTAGGTAATTTTCTTTTTGTTTTGTTTTCAAAAATTTTTCAAAAATTTTTCAAAAATTTCTCCTTTGTTTTCGAAAAAAATTTTTAAAATAAAAATGTTTTCAAAAATATATTTTCTTTCAGAATTTTTAAGAATGAATTCTAGTGTTTCATGAAGCATGTGAAGCCTGGCTGGCTGTAAAGCCATGTGTAATACGACTGTAGGGCATGTTAGACATGTCATGTCTGAGTTACATACTAAAGCTTAGCTGGCTATTAAGCCATGCCTGACCCTTTGATTGGAGCTTTAGAGCATAAGATTCCTGGAATTCATATTAAAAATTTTGGAATCCTTATTTTTCTCTTTTCTAAATAACTTTCGAAAAATATAAAATAAAAATCCAAAAAAAATAAAAAAAATCATAAAAATAAAAAATATTTCATGTTTCTTGTTTGAATCTTGAGTCATGTTATAAGTTTGGTGTCAATTGCATACTCATCTTGCATTTTTCGAAAATTTTTATGCATTCATAGTGTTCTTCATGATCTTCAAGTTGTTCTTGGTAAGTCCTCTTGTTTGATCTTTGCATTTGCATGTTTTGTGTCTTTTCTTGTTTTTCATATGCATTCTTGAATTCTTAGTGTCTAAGCATTAAAGAATTCTAAGTTTGGTGTCTTGCATGTTTTCTTTGCGTTAAAAATTTTTCAAAAATGTGTTCTTGATGTTCATCATGATCTTCATAGTGTTCTTGGTGTTCATCTTGACATTCATAGTTTTTTATTCTTTTTCTAAAAGCTTTTTATAAAAACCTTAAAAGCTTTTATTGATTCTTTTTACTTTTTCTAAACTAAAAACTTTTTCTAAAACTTTTTCTATTCTAAAAATTTAACTTTTAAACTAAACTGAGTATTTTTGTTGATCTAAAATTTTTCAAAACTTTTTCAGTTTAGATTAAAAGCTTTAATACTCTCTTTTCTCCCTTTCTATAAAAAAACTAAAAAACTTAAAAATTACTACTCTCTCTTTTTAATTTTTGTAGTAAAAGTACAAAAAGAGAAAATAAAAACTTAGTTTTGTTCCTTACGTACGTTCTTG
>NC_029794.2:53834388-53835995 GCF_000816755.2 Arachis ipaensis
TTATTTTCGAAATTTTCCTCTCTCATCTTATTCTATTTATTTATTCATCTACTAACACTTCATCTCACCCAAATTCGAATCCCCTCTTCCATCTGTGTTTGAATTTCTTCTTCTTCTTTTCCTCTATTCACACTGGGACCTCTATACTGTGGTAAAAAGGACCCCTATTATTATTATTTTTCTGTTCTCTCTTTTTCATATGAGCAGGAGCAAAGACAAGAATATTCTTGTTGAAGCAGATCCAAAACCTGAAAGGACTCTGAAAAGGAAACTAAGAGAAGCTAAAATACAACAATCCAGAGATAACCTTTCCGAAATTTTCGAACAAGAAGAGGAGATGGCAGCCGAAAATAATAATAATGTAAGGAGGATGCTTGGTGACTTTACTGCACCAAATTCCAATTTACATGGAAGAAGCATCTCCATTCCTGCCATTGGAGCAAACAACTTTGAGCTGAAACCTCAATTAGTTTCTCTGATGCAGCAGAACTGCAAGTTTCATGGACTTCCATCTGAAGATCCTTTTCAGTTCTTAACTGAATTCTTGCAGATATGTGATACTGTTAAGACTAATGGAGTAAATCCTAAATTCTACAGGCTCATGCTTTTTCCTTTTGCTGTAAGAGACAGAGCTAGTTGGACTCTCAACGTAAGGATAGCCTGAACTCTTCGGATAAGCTGGTCAAGGCTTTCCTAGCCAAGTTCTTTCCTCCTCAAAAGCTGAGCAAGCTTAGAGTGGATGTTCAAACCTTCAGACAAAAAGAAGGTGAATCCCTCTATGAAGCTTGGGAGAGATACAAAGGACAGACCAAAAAGTGTCCTTCTGACATGCTTTCAGAATGGACCATCCTGGATATATTCTATGATGGTCTGTCTGAGTTATCTAAGATGTCATTGGATACCTCTGCAGGTGGATCCATTCACCTGAAGAAAACGCCTGCAGAAGCTCAAGAACTCATTGACATGGCTGCTAATAACCAATTTATATACACTTCTGAAAGGAATCCTGTGAATAATGGGACGCCTATGAAGAAGGGAGTTCTTGAGATTGATACTCTGAATGCCATATTGGCTCAGAACAAAATATTGACTCAGCAAGTCATTATGATTTCTCAGAGTCTGAATGGAATGCAAGCTGCATCCAACAGTACTCAAGAGGCATCTTCTGAAGAAGAAGCTTATGATCCTGAGAACCCTGCAATGGCAGAGGTGAATTATTTAGGTGAACCTTATGGAAACACCTATAACTCATCATGGAGAAATCATCCAAATTTCTCATGGAAGGATCAAAAGCCTCAACAAGGCTTTAATAATGGTGGAAGAAACAGGTTTAGCAATGGCAAGCCTTTTCCATCATCCACTCAGCAACAGATAGAGAATTCTGAGCAGAACCTATCTAGCTTAGCAAACTTAGTCTCTGATCTATCTAAGGCCACTGTGAGTTTCATGAATGAAACAAGGTCTTCCATCAGAAATTTGGAAGCACAAGTGGGCCAGCTGAGTAAAAGGATCACTGAAATCCCTCCTAGCACTCTCCCAAGCAATACAGAAGAAAATCCAAAAGGAGAGTGCAAGGCCATTGACATAAGCAAAATGGCCAAACCCAA
>NC_029794.2:53836077-53877068 GCF_000816755.2 Arachis ipaensis
TAAAAAGCTTCTCTCAAAGCAGAGTCAACCAAAGCCCCCACAGTTAAACTCTAAGTTTGCTGTTGGGAGGCCACAACCAAACACTAAGTTTGGTGTTGAACTCCCATATCCAAACTCTAAGTTTGGTGTTGGAGATTTTCAACAATGCTCTGAACATCTGTGAGGCTCCATGAGAGCCCACTGTCAAGCTATTGATATTAAAGAAGCGCTTGTTGGGAGGCAACCCAATTTTTATTTATCTAACTATATTTTTCTTAGCTATATGTCTTTATAGGTTCATGATCATGTGGAGTCACGAAATAAATATAGAAATTGAAAACAGAATCAAAAACAGCAGAAGAAAAATCACACCCTGGAGGAAGCACCTACCTGGCGTTCAACGCCAGAACAGAGCATGGTTCTGGCGCTGAACGCCCAAAATGGGCAGTGTTTGGGCGCTGAATGCCCAGAACAGGCATGGTTCTGGCGTTCAGCGCCAGAAATGGCCAACAAATGGGCGTTGAACGCCCAAAATGGGCACCAACCTGGTGCTGAACACCCAGAGTTGTGTGCAAAGGCATTTTACATGCCTAATTTGGTGCAAGGGTGTAAATCCTTGAACACCTCAGGATCTGTGGACCCCACAGGATCATCTCAGGATCTGTGGACCCACAGGATCATCTCAGGATCTGTGGACCCCACAGGATCATCTCAGGATCTGTGGACCCCACAGGATCCCCACCTACCTCTACTCACTTCTTCTCACCACTCACATCCATCCACTCTTCCCCATAAACCTACCTCATAAACTCCACCTACCTTCAAAATTCAAAACCAATTTCCCACCCAAACCCATCCTAAATGGCCGAACCTTAACCCCCCCTCCCTCCCCTATATATAGCCCTCCATTCTTCCTCATTTTCACACAACACAACCCTTTCTTCTCTTCTTGGCCGAATCACAACCCCTTCTCCCTCTCTTCCATTTTTTCTTCTTCTTCATCTATTCTTTCTTCTCTTGCTCGAGGGCGAGCAAAATTCTAAGTTTGGTGTGGTAAAAGCATAAGCTTTTTGTTTTTCCATTACCATTGATGGCACTTAAGACCAGAGAATCCTCTAGAAAGGGGAAAGGGAAGACAAAAGCTTCCACCTCCGAGTCATGGGAGATGGAAAGGTTCATCTCCAAAGCCCATCAAGACCACTTCTATGATGTTGTGGCCAAGAAGAAGGTGATCCCCGAGGTCCCTTTCAAACTCAAAAGAAATGAGTATCCGGAGATCCGACATGAAATTCAAAGAAGAGGTTGGGAAGTTCTAACAAATCCCATCCAACAAGTCGGCATCCTAATGGTTCAAGAGTTCTATGCCAATGCATGGATCACCAAGAACCATGATCAAAGTAAGAACCCGGATCCAAAGAACTACGTTACAATGGTTCGGGGGAAATACTTAGATTTTAGTCCGGAGAATGTGAGGTTGGCGTTTAACTTGCCCATGATGCAAGGAGATGAACGCCCCTACACTAGAAGGGTCAACTTTAATCAAAGGTTGGACCAAGTCCTTATCGACATATATGTGGAAGGAGCTCAATGGAAGATTGACTCCAAAGGCAAGCCGGTTCAACTAAGAAGATTGGACTTCAAGCCTGTGGCTAGAGGATGGTTGGAGTTCATTCAATGCTCAATCATTCCCACTAGCAACCGATCTGAAGTTACTGTGGACAGGGCCATCATGATCCATAGCATCAGCAATGCTTCTTGTTTTCTAAATGTATGCTTGAACAATGCATATATCTTTTGAAGTTGTTGTTTAAGAATGTTAAATATGTTGGCTCTTGAAAGAATGATGACAAGGAGACATGTTATTTGATAATCTGAAAAATCATAAAAATGATTCTTGAAGCAAGAAAAAGCAGCAAAGAACAAAGCTTGCAGAGAAAAAAAAAATATAGGCGAAAAAAATAGAAAGAAAAAGCAAGCAGAAAAAGCCAAAAGCTCTTAAAACCAAGAGGCAAGAGCAAAAAGCCAATAGCCCTTAAAACCAAAAGGCAAGGGTAATAAAAAGGATCCCAAGGCTTTGAGCATCAGTGGATAGGAGGGCCTAAAGGAATAAATCCTGGTCTAAGCGGCTAAACCAAGCTGTCCCTAGCCATGTGCTTGTGGCGTGTAGGTGTCAAGTGAAAACTTGAGACTGAGCGGTTAAAGTCAAGGTCCAAAGCAAAAAAAAGAGTATGCTTAAGAACCCTAGACACCTCTAATTGGGGACTTTAGCAAAGCTGAGTCACAATCTGAAAAGGTTCACCCAATTATGTGTCTGTGGCATTTATGTATCCGGTGGTAATACTGGAAAACAAAGTGCTTAGGGCCACGGCCAAGACTCATAAAATAGCTGTGTTCAAGAATCATCATACTAAACTAGGAGAATCAATAACACTATCTGAACTCTGAGTTCCTATAGATGCCAATCATTCTGAACATCAATAGATAAAGTGAGATGCCAAAACTATTCAAGAGGCAAAAAGCTATAAGTCCCGCTCATATGATTGAAGCTATGTTTCATTGATAGTTTGAAATTTATAGTATATTCTCTTCTTTTTATCCTACTTGATTTTCAGTTGCTTGGGGATAATCAACAATTTAAGTTTGGTGTTGTGATGAGCGGATAATTTATACGCTTTTTGGCATTGTTTTTAGTATGTTTTTAGTAGAATCTAGTTACTTTTAGGGATGTTTTCATTAGTTTTTATGTTAAATTCACATTTCTGGACTTTACTAGGAGTTTGTGTGTTTTTCTGTGATTTCAGGTATTTTCTGGCTGAAATTGAGGGACTTGAGCAAAAATCAGATTCAGAGGTTGAAGAAGGACTGCTGATGCTGTTGGATTCTGACCTCCCTGCACTCAAAATGGATTTTCTGGAGCTACAGAACTCGAAATGGCGCGCTTCGAATTGCGTTGGAAAGTAGACATCCAGGGCTTTCCAGAAATGTATAATAGTCCATACTTTGCCCAAGTTTAAACGACGCAAACTGGCGTTTAACGCCAGCTCTCTGACCAATTCTGGCGTCCAGCACCGGAAAAGGATCCAAAACCAGAGTTGAACGCCCAAAATGGCACAAAAGGTGGCGTTCAACTCCAAGAAGGACCTCTACACGTGCAACACTCAAAAGCTCAGCCCAAGCACACACCAAGTGGGCCCCGGAAGTGGATTTATGCATCAATTACTTACTTCTGTATACCCTAGTAGCTAGTTTATTATAAATAGGACATTTCACTATTGTATTTGACATCCTGGATTGTATTTTGATCCTGTGATCACGTTTTGGGGGCTGGCCATCTCGGCCATGCCTGGACCTTTCACTTATGTAATTTTAACGGTAGAGTTTCTACACTCCATAGATTAAGGTGTAGAGCTCTGCTGTTCCTCAAATATTAATGCAAAGTACTACTGTTTTCTATTCAATTCATCTTATTTCGCTTCTAAGATATTCATTCGCACTTCAACCTGAATGTGATGAACGTGACAATCATCATCATTCCCTATGAACGCGTTCCTGACAACCACTTCCGTTCTACATTAGATTGAATGAGTATCTCTTAGATCTCTTAATCGGAATCTTCGTGGTTTAATTATTTTCGAAAACCCTATTACTATTTTATATCCACCTGAGTGAGATTTACAAGGTGACCATAGCTTGCTTCATACCAACAATCTCCGTGGGATTCGACCCTTACTCACGTAAGGTATTACTTGGACGACCTAGTGCACTTGCTGGTTAGTTGTGCGAAGTTGTGAACCATGGTATTGGCATCATGTTTTTGGCGCCATTACCAGGGAAAGAAAGAGCGATGAAGTTTACATAATCAAAGTGTAATCACAATTTCTGCGCACCAAGTCTTATCTCATGTGCACGGCTATTCATCTGTCGGTTCTCGATCATGCTGGAATATGATTTACTATCCTTTTGCGTCTGTCACTACGCCCAGCAATCGCGAGTTTGAAGCTCGTCACAGTCATTCAATCATTGAATCCTACTCGGAATACCACAGACAAGGTTTAGACTTTCCGGATTCTCTTGAATGCCGCCATCATTCTAGCTTACACCACGAAGATTCCGATTAAGAGATCTAAGAGATACTCATTCAATCTAATGTAGAACGGAAGTGGTTGTCAGGCACGCGTTCATAGGGAATGATGATGATTGTCACGTTCATCACATTCAGGTTGAAGTGCAAATGAATATCTTAGAAGCGAAATAAGATGAATTGAATAGAAAACAGTAGTACTTTGCATTAATCCTTGAGGAACAGCAGAGCTTCACACCTTAATCTATGGAGTGTAGAAACTCTACCGTTGAAAATACATAAGTGATAATGGAGTTCATTGGTCTCGGCCCCAGAGGGGAACCGGAGTAACCAAGACTGTGAATACAATGATAAAAAGTTCTATTTATAATAAACTAGTCACTAGGATTTACAGAAGTAAGTAATTGATGCATAAATCCACTTCCGGGCCCACTTGGTGTATGCTTGGGCTGAGCTTGAGTGTTGCACGTGTAGAGGTCCTTTTTGGAGTTGAACGCCAGCATTTGTGCTAGTTTGGGCGTTCAACTCTGGTTTTGGATCCTTTTCTGGCGCTGGACGCCAGAATTGGGTAGAGTGCTGGCGTTGAACGCCAGTTTATGTCATCTATTCTTGGCCAAAGTATGGACTATTATATATTGCTGAAAAGCCCTGGATGTCTACTTTTCAACGCAATTGGAATCGCACCATTTCGAGTTCTGTATCTCCAGAAAATCCACTTTGAGTGCAGGGAGGTCAGAATCCAACAGCATCAGCAGTCCTTCTTCAACCTCTGAATCTGATCTCTCCTAGGGAGGTGTTGATTTGCTCCCAATAGTTTTGTGGAGGAAAATGCATTTGAGGCATCTCCGGGATCTCATGGTGATGAGCTTCCTGCGCCTCTTGAGCTCCATGAATGGGCTCTCTTGCTTGCTCCATCTTTTTCTTAGTGATGGGCTTGTCCTCTTTAATGAGGATATCTCCCTCTATGTCAATTGGCAAATGAGGTGAGGAAAGGCTAACCTTGCCATAGTGGAGGACTTGTCAGCCACCTTGTAGAGTTCTTGAGGTATAATCTCATGAACTTGCACCTCTTCTCTAATCATGATGCTATGGATCATGATGGCCCGGTCTATAGTAACTTCAGACCGGTTGCTAGTGGGAATGATTGAGCATTGAATGAACTCCAACCATCCTCTAGCTACAGGCTTGAGGTCCAATCTTCTTAGTTGAACCGGCTTGCCTTTGGAGTCAATCTTCCATTGAGCTCCTTCTACACATATGTCCATAAGAACTTGGTCCAACCTTTGATCAAAGTTGACCCTTCTAGTGTAGAGGCGTTCATCTCCTTGCATCATGGGCAAGTTGAACGCCAACCTCACATTCTCCGGACTAAAATCTAAGTATTTCCCCCGAACCATTGTAACGTAGTTCTTTGGATCCGGGTTCTTACTTTGATCATGGTTCTTGGTGATCCATGCATTGGCATAGAACTCTTGAACCATTAGGATGCCGACTTGTTGGATGGGATTTGTTANNGAGGGAGGGGGTTAAGGTTCGGCCATTTAGGGTGGGTTTGGGTGGGAAATTGGTTTTGAATTTTGAAGGTAGGTAGAGTTTATGAGGTAGGTTTATGGGGAAGAGTGGATGGATGTGAGTGGTGAAGAGGTGATGGGGAAGAGAGATTGAGGTGATTGGTGAAGGGTTTTTTGGGGAAGAGTGTTTATGAGATTGTGTGAAAGAGAGTGGTGAAGGATGAGAAGAAGTGAGTGGAGGTAGGTGGGGATCCTGTGGGGTCCACAGATCCTGAGATGATCCTATGGGGTCCACAGATCCTGAGGTGTTCAAGGATTTACAACCTTGCACCAAATTAGGCATGTAAAATGCCCTTGCACACAACTCTGGGCATTCAGCGCCAGGTTGGTGCCCATTTTGGGCGTTCAACGCCCATTTACTGGCCATTTCTGGCGTTGAACACCAGAACCATGCCTGTTCTGGGCGTTCAGCGCCCAAACACTGCCCATTTTGGGCGTTCAGCGCCAGAACCATGCTCTGTTCTGGCGTTGAACGCCAAACAGATGCTCCTCCAGGGTGTGATTTTTTTTCTGCTGTTTTTGATTCCGTTTTTAATTTTTTGGTTTATTTCGTGACTCCACATGATCATGAACCTATAAAGATATATAACTAAGAAAAATATAGTTAGATAAATAAAAATTGGGTTGCCTCCCAACAAGCGCTTCTTTAATGTCAATAGCTTGACAGTGGGCTCTCATGGAGCCTCACAGATGTTCAGAGCATTGTTGAAACTCTCCAACACCAAACTTAGAGTTTGACTGTGGGGGCTTTGTTTGACTCTGTTTTGAGAGAAGCTTTTTATGCTTCCTCTCCATGGATGCAAAGAGAGATCCTTGAGTTGTAAACACAAGGTTGTCCTCATTCAATTGAAGGATTAATTCTCCTCTGTCCACATCAATCACAGCTCTTGCTGTGGCTAGGAAAGGTTTTCCTAGGATGATGGATTCATCCTCTTCCTTTCCAGTATCCAGGACTATGAAATCAGCAGGGATGTGAAGGCCTTCAACCTTTACTAACACGTCCTCTACTTGTCCATAAGCCTGTTTTCTTGAATTGTCTGCCATCTCTAATGAGATTTTAGCAGCTTGCACCTCATAGATTTCCAGTTTCTCTATTACAGAGAGGGGCATGAGGTTTATCCCTGAACCAAGGTCACACAGAGCCTTAAAGATCATGGTGCCTATAGTACAAGGTATTATGAACTTTCCAGGATCCTGTCTCTTCTGAGGTAATGTCAGTTGATCCAGATCACTTAGTTCATTGATGAACAAGGGAGGTTCAACTTCCCAAGTATCAATGCCAAATAATTTGGCATTCAGCTTCATGATTGCACCAAGAAACTTGGCTGTTTGCTCTTCAGTAACATCCTCATTCTCTTGAGAAGAGGAATACTCATCAGAGCTCATGAATGGCATAAGGAGGTTTAATGGGATCTCTATGGTCTCTAGATGAGCCTCAGAGTCCTTTGGTTCTTCAGAGGAAAGCTCCTTATTGATCACTGGACGTCCTAGGAGGTCTTCCTCCTTGGGATTCACGTCCTCTCCTTCCCTTACAGGTTCGGCAATGGTGCTTATGTCAATGGCCTTGCACTCTCCTTTTGGATTCTCTTCTGTATTGCTTGGGAGAGTACTAGAAGGGATTTCAGTGAACCTTTTACTCAGCTGACCCACTTGTGCTTCCAAATTTCTAATGGAAGACCTTGTTTCATTCATGAAACTTACAGTGGTCTTGGATAGATCAGAGACTAAGTTTGCTAAGCTAGATGGATTCTGCTCAGAATTCTCTGTCTGTTGCTGAGTGGATGATGGAAAAGGCTTGCTATTGCTAAACCTGTTTCTTCCACCATTATTAAAGCCTTGTTGAGGCTTTTGATCCTTCCATGAGAAATTTGGATGATTTCTCCATGATGAGTTATAGGTGTTTCCATAAGGTTCACCTAAGTAATTCACCTCTGCTATTGCAGGGTTCTCAGGATCATAAACTTCTTCTTCATTAGAAGCCTCTTGAGTACTGTTGGATGCAGCTTGCACTCCATTCAGACTCTGAGAGATCATATTGACTTGCTGAGTCAATATTTTGTTCTGAGCCAATATGGCATTCAGAGTATCAATTTCAAGAACTCCCTTCTTCACAGGCGTCCCATTATTCACAGGATTCCTTTCAGAAGTGTACATGAACTGGTTATTTGCAACCATGTCGATGAGTTCTTGAGCTTCTGCAGGCATTTTCTTTAGGTGTATGGATCCACCTGCAGAGGTATCTAATGACATCTTAGATAACTCAGACAAACCATCATAGAATATATCCAGGATGGTCCATTCTGAAAGCATGTCAGAAGGACACTTTTTGGTCAGTCCTTTGTATCTCTCCCAAGCTTCATAGAGGGATTCACCTTCTTTCTGTCTGAAGGTTTGAACATCCACTCTAAGCTTGCTCAGCTTTTGAGGAGGAAAGAACTTGGCTAGGAAAGCCTTGACCAGCTTATCCCAAGAGTTCAGGCTATCCTTACGTTGAGAGTCCAACCATACTCTAGCTCTGTCTCTTACAGCAAAAGGGAAAAGCATGAGCCTGTAGACTTCAGGATCTACTCCATTGGTCTTAACAGTATCACATATCTACAAAAATTCAGTTAAGAACTGAAAAGGATCTTCAGATGGAAGTCCATGAAACTTGCAGTTCTATTGCACCAGAGAAACTAATTGAGGTTTCAGCTCAAAGTTGTTTGCTCCAATGGCAGGAATGGAGATGTTTCTTCCATGTAAATTGGAATTTGGTGCAGTAAAGTCACCAAGCATTCTCCTTGCATTGTTGTTGGGTTCGGCTGCCATCTCCTTTACTTGTTCGAAATTTTCAATCAAGTTGTCTCTGGATTGTTGTAATTTAGCTTCTCTTAATTTTCTCTTCAGAGTCCTTTCAGGTTCTGGATCAGCTTCAACAAGAATGCCTTTTTCTCTGTCCCTGCTCATAAGAAAGAGGAGAGAAAAAGAAAAGAAGAGGAATCCTCTATGTCACAGTAAAGAGGTTCCTTATTGTTAGTAGAAGAAAAGAAGAAGAGAAAAATCTGAACTCAGAAAGAGAGAGAGAGGGTTCGGATTTTTGGTGGGTGAGGGAGAGATGTTAGTAGATGAATAAATAAATAGAATAAGATGAGAGAGGGGAAATTTCGAAAATAATTTTTGAAAAAGAGTTAGTGATTTTTGAAAATAGCTTTTTTTTTTTAAAAAGGTTATTAGTTTTTCGAAAATTCAAATAAAAAATAAAATAATTAGTTAATTAAAAAGAAATTTTGAAAAAAGGGGAAGATATTTTCGAAAATAGAGAGAGAGAGAGTTAGTTAGGTAGTTTTGAAAAGGATAAGAAACAAACAAAAAGTTAGTTAGTTAGTTGAAACAAATTTTGAAAAGATAAGAAGTTAGGAAGTTAGAAAAGATATTTTGAAATCAAATTTTTAAAAAAGATATGATAAGAAGATATTTTGAAAAGATATGATTGAAATTAGTTTTTGAAAAAGATTTGAATTTTTAAAATCACAATTAATGACTTGATTCAAAAGAAATCACAAGATATGATTCTAGAACTTAAAGTTTGAATCTTTCTTAACAAGCAAGTAACAAACTTGAAATTTTTTGAATCAAAACATTAATTGATTATGTTATTTTCTAAAATTTGATATAAAAAATAAGAAAAATATTTTTGAAAAATATTTTTGGAATTTTCGAAAATAACTAAGAAATTTGAAAAAGATTTGATTTTTGAAAAAAGATTTTGAAAAAGATGAGATTTTTAAATTGAAAATTTGATTTGACTCATAAAAACAACTAGATTTTTTTTTTTAATTTTTGAAAAAGTCAAATCTAATTTTCGAAATTTTAAGAGATAAAAAGGGAAAGATATTTTTTTTATGAGAGAGAAAAATAAGAAAAATGATGCAATGCATGAAAGTTATGGATCAAAACAAGGAATGCATGAAAGAATGCTATGAATGTCAAGATGAACACCAAGAACACTTTGAATGTCATGATGAACATCAAGAACATATTTTTGAAAAATTTTTAATGCAAGGAAAACATGCAAGACACCAAACTTAGAATTCTTTAATGCTTAGGCACTAAGAATTCAAGAATGCATATGAAAAATAAGAAAAGACACAAAACATGCAAATGCAAAGATCAAACAAGAAGACTTACCAAGAACAACTTGAAGATCATGAAGAATACTATGAATGCATGAATTTTCGAAAAAAAATGCAAGATACACATGAAATTGACACCAAATTCATAACATGACTCAAGACTCAAACAAGAAACAGAAAAATATTTTTGATTTTTATGATTTTCTAATTTTTTTTTTGGATTTTTCGAAAATTAATTGAAAAAGGAAAATAAGGATTCCAAAATTTTTTTTTAATATGAATTCCAGGAATCTTGCATTTTTAGTCTAAAGCTTCAGTCCAGGAATTAGACATGGCTCACTAGCCAGCCAAGCTTTCCGAAAACAAAAGAAAAATTTTTGAAAAATTTTTGAAAACAAAACAAAAAGAAAATTACCTAATCTGAGCAACAGGATGAACCGTCAGTTGTCCAAACTCGAACAATCCCCGGCAACGGCGCCAAAAACTTGGTGCACAGAAATTGTGATTACACTTTGATTATGTAAAATTCATCGCTCTTTCTTTCCCTGGTAATGGCGCCAAAAACATGATGCCAATACCATGGTTCACAACTTCGCACAACTAACCAGCAAGTGCACTGGGTCGTCCAAGTAATACCTTACGTGAGTAAGGGTCGAATCCCACGGAGATTGTTGGTATAAAGCAAGCTATGGTCACCTTGCAAATCTCAGTCAGGTAGGGTTAAATGTGATTGGATTAGATAATTAAAAGGTAAATAATAAAGGATAGAATTACTTATGTAATTTATTGGTGAGAATTTCAGATAAGCGAATAGAGATGCTTTCGTTCCTCTGAACCTCTGCTTTCCTGCTATCTTCATCCAATCGGTCTTACTCCTTTCCATGGCTGGCTTTATGTGATACATCACCACTGTCAATGGCTACTTTCGGTCTTCTCTCGGGAAAATGATCCAAATGCCCTGTCACGGCACGGCTATTCATCTGTCGGTTCTCGATCATGCTGGAATAGGATTTACTATCCTTTTGCGTCTGTCACTACGCCCAGCAATCGCGAGTTTGAAGCTCGTCACAGTCATTCAATCATTGAATCCTACTCGGAATACCACAGACAAGGTTTAGACTTTCCGAATTCTCTTGAATACCGCCATCATTCTAGCTTACACCACGAAGATTCCGATTAAGAGATCTAAGAGATACTCATTCAATCTAATGTAGAACGGAAGTGGTTGTCAGGCACATGTTCATAGGGAATGATGATGATTGTCACGTTCATCACATTCAGGTTGAAGTGCGAATAAATATCTTAGAAGCGAAATAAGATGAATTGAATAGAAAACAGTAGTACTTTGCATTAATCCTTGAGGAACAGCAGAGCTTCACACCTTAATCTATGGAGTGTAGAAACTCTACCGTTGAAAATACATAAGTGATAATGGAGTTCATTGGTCTCGGCCCCAGAGGGGAACCGGAGTAACCAAGACTGTGAATACAATGATAAAAAGTTCTATTTATAATAAACTAGTCACTAGGGTTTACAGAAGTAAGTAATTGATGCATAAATCCACTTCCGGGGCCCACTTGGTTTGTGCTTGGGCTGAGCTTGAGTGTTGCACGTGTAGAGGTCCTTCTTGGAGTTGAACGCCAGCATTTGTACCAGTTTGGGCGTTCAACTCTGGTTTTGGATCCTTTTCTGGCGCTGGACGCAAGAATTGGGTAGAGAGCTGGCGTTGAACGCCAGTTTGCGTCGTCTATTCTTGGCCAAAGTATGGACTATTATATATTGCTGGAAAGCCCTGGATGTCTAATTTCCAACGTAATTGGAAGCGCGCCATTTCGAGTTCTGTAGCTCCAGAAAATCTACTTTGAGTGCAGGGAGGTCAGAATCCAACAGCATCAGCAGTCCTTCTTCAACCTCTGAATCTGATTTTTGCTCAAGTCCCTCAATTTCAGCCAGAAAATACCTGAAATCACAGAAAAACACACAAACTCATAGTAAAGTCCAGAAATGTGAATTTAACATAAAAACTAATGAAAACATCCCTAAAAGTAACTAGATTCTACTAAAAACATACTAAAAACAATGCCAAAAAGCGTATAAATTATCCGCTCATCAGTCCCCTTATTTACTTAGGTAACAAAAAGGAATTTTTTTTGAAACATAAACAGAACATATATCAATGCACATGGTATTTTAAATTTGTTTTACATGAGCATGCTCCCAAAATCCTTATTATCTTATTGAGTTAATCCTTTTCCTATCAACCCATGTTCCCATGTTTCCCCACACTTAGTAGATACACAATCTCTATCTTAAGCTAACCAAGGATTCAACTTGGGATATTTGATTTATTTTTCTGCTTAAGGCTAGTAATGTGGTTATAGAACAGGAGAGGATTTAAAAGCTCAAGGGGGCTAACAAGGGTGATGTAAAAGGTACGCTTATTTGGGATAAGTGAGAAAAAATTAAAATGATGGCATCAATTATCTCTTGGTATGTATCTATATTCTATACTGGACATATAGATTAAAACAAAGTAAAGATCACCAGAATAAAAAAGAAAGGCGAACACACAAGAATGAAATAATTATGGTTAAATAATGTAACCATATAGATAAGCTCAAAAACTCACAGGCTGTGTGTTCTCTAGCTCAAAAATCATATATCAGTCATGTATGTTATGCAAGTAGAAATCAAGGTTCCCATTATTCTCAATGTGAATCTTAGGGTGGCCCCTTAAAATCTTAGTATTTTTCCTTGAAAAATGTTGTGTAAATTGACCTATATATATATAGTGTGTGGATTGTTGTGATTCTGTTATGCTAAAGTCTTTAGTTTACTCTTTTTATTTTTAATTAATCCAAGTTACCGTATGCTAAAAGGATAAACTTAACTAATTAATCTATATGTTCTATATCACAACTTAATAACTAAAATTGCAACTAAACTAAACTAAATGTCTAAGATAAGTATAAAAACTAAAGTGTAAAATGCAGAAATACTGTAAAAATACAGAAAAATGTGCAAGTACTGAAAGACAAGATAAGATAAAATTAAAAATAAAGATAAAAATACAGAAAAATAACCAAAATAAGATAAAAAAGAGTGTCTGAAGAGTGGTTCACCAAAATAAAGTACGCCAGAGATGGCAACCTCTCCACACTTAAATAATAGCATCGTCCTCGATGCTCACTGAAGCTGGGTGTGAGAAGTGTCATCTCCAGAAGGATGGGCTGCTGGTGACTCTGTGGTAGGCTGAGGGTCTGCAATCTCTGGAAGTGTAAGAGGAGCTGCCTGCTGAAGCGGAGGCTCTGTCTGTATAGGGATCTCCGGATCTGCGGCCTAGATCTGGTGGGGCTCCTCATGGTGTGGTGCAGCCTGCTCAGGTCCTCCCTGCTCTGCCTGGGCATGTGCCTCCTCCTCATGATCATCCGCCTCCGCATCAGATGGCTCAGAAGCGGTGTCAGGCTCAGAGGGGATGTCGCTGTTGGATCGGATCATCAACTTGAGGTGCTCATAACGCCACTTCTGGCGACGCTCCATATGATCTAGGCGTGCGAAGAGGCGGTGCACTAGATGATAAATGGGTTCAGGAGCAAGTGGAGGTGCAGTGGATGGGGCTGGTGCAGCAGTGGATGCAAAAGGGGCATCTGAAGATGTGGCTGCCTCACCCGAGGCAGTGAGAAAAAGAAGTCTGTACCCTAATGCCAGAAATTTTCTGCTGTGAGGAATGATCTTCTTGCAGTGTGCAGCAGTTGGCTTCTCATCAGCCAGCTCCCAAGGCACGTCAGCTCAGCGGCCTAGCTGGGTAATCAAATAAGGGAAAGGGAGAGTGCATCTGACATGGACCCTGGCTATATAATATCGGATGAAACGTGGAAGATACAGGTCCTTACCCTCCATCACATACCAGATGAGGGTGATCATAGCAGCGAGCAGCTCTGTCTCATGAGTGCTCAGCATGACATAGTTACTCAGAATCTGGTGCCAAAGCCAAGCCTCATCATTCAAGTAAATCAACTTAATTCCCTTAGGCATCACTATGTTCTTTCCCATGACCCATGGGGCAGTAGGATCAATGGTTATTCTCTGCTTGACTGCGTCCCAGTCAAATCTCATGTATCCCATATCCTCTTCAGCCTTTTGGTAACCGTCAGGCTGATCTGACTTAGGCTGAAGCCGGAGGATGTCCTCAATAGCTTCCTCAGTGATCAAAATATGTTTCCCTCTGAGGTGCACTGCATCCAAGGAGGTCTTGAAATAGTTACAGTAAAATTCTCTAACCCAGGAGGCATTGACCTCTGTCAAGTTCCTTTCCATGAAGAACCAACCTCTTTGTTTTATCTGTTCGGAAGTGTACTGGGTGAGTTCTTCTGGAATTTTAAGAGTTCTTTCCAGATAGATGTTCCTGGAAGTGGCAAACACTGGACATTTGAGCTTGCAGTATCTGTTTGCAAATTTTATTGGATCTGTGGCAGTGAGGAGCTGGTCGGCCTTTTCCTGCGGGATAAAGTTCTTTTCCCGTCAGGAATCATCGTGAAGGAGATCTAGGATAGAGGTAGTAGATTCTCCTCTTTTTCGTTTGCCTGTGGTAGCATTGCCTTTTCCTTTCCTTTGGGGGTCAGACATCCTGAAAAGCGGAAGTAGCAGGATATAATTGAAGAACTAAAGCAGAAAAATAAGTAGGCAAGTAAGGTTTGTCAATGTAAGCATAAAAGCAAAAAGAACAATAAAAGCATGAAATGAGTTGAATATGTGTATAAATTGGAGTGTATTCGAGTTAAAAGGCTGAGGGTAAAAATCACAATCCAAAATATAATAGAAGTGAAATTCAAGTTAACTAGGAAAAACAGTAATCATGCCTTGAGTTAGAAAGGTAGAGTAGTTAGGTAAAGACCCAAAGAAGTTAGAAAGTGAAGCTGGTTAGGAGTTAAAAAGGAAGTTAAAGTGAGTGGCATGAGAATTGTTTGCCTAGTTACCAAGAAATGCACAAAGTTGAGGAACATTTAACTCATATTCAAGCAAGGATTGCAGTTTATTGATGATAATTCTGATAAATAAAGTAAGTTGAAAATGAGAATAAAATCATCAATAAGCAATTTAGTACTCAGGAAACAAAAAGGAATAAGAATGCTAGCCCGTGCATTCAGGAATTGGTTTGATTATAACCAAGTAATGCAAAATAATGAGTTTTCAAACCAATACATGAATGGAGTAGATTAAATAAATTTGCAGAAAATTGGGCAGCATTCCAGCTAAAATTGGATGTTCCCGAGGAGTAAAATAGCAAAAAAAATCAGTTCATATGAAATTAAATAGTGCTGAAAAGATTAACAATTAGTAAGAACAGTAAAGAACAGTTCAACAGTAACATCAAATATGAAGAACAACATAGGAACAGCACAGCATTACAGCAAATTCAAAATGTGAATCGGATAAAAACAGTAAGCAAGAACGGTGCAATTATCAGGCCTAGATCCACTAACCACATCCTAGCTACCTAACCACCTAAAATCCACTACAATCATGCATCTCTAACTATCCTATTTTTTTGATGGGTAGGGTTTTGCGTGAAGGGCGTTAGTGTTTTCGAATCCATGCGAACGGTGGTGCACGCGATCGCGTGATTTTGGGCAAAAAGGGTGTTGACGCGAACGCGTCGTTGACACTTTCGTGTGAATTGGGAAAAAGGTAAGGGACGCGTACGCGTGAAGCACGCGAACGCGTCACTGAAATTTGTGCTAAACGCACAGTTCCAGCGTCGTTTTGGTGCAACTCTCTGTTTTCAATGGGGTCTATGAAATCCACGCGTCGCTCACGCTTTCGCGTGGGGTGTGTGGTGCGAGTGACGCGTTCGCGTCAGGGACGCGAACGCGTGGGCTGATTTGTGCTAAACGCACACCAGCCGCACAATTCCAGCCCAACTTTCTGGGATTTGGATCTTTACTCCGATTTCCATTCGACGCCCACGCGTAGCCTATGCGCTCGCGTGGGATGTTTTTTTTTATGCGATTATGTAGTATACAATATGCAATGCTAATGTAGATGCTATGAATAATTCCAGGTTCAATAAAATGGAATAAAATAAAACTTAAAAACAAACAAAACGAAATAAAATTAAAATTGAAAAGGAATGATCATACCGTGGTGGGTTGTCTCCCACCTAGCACTTTTAGTTAAAGTCCTTAAGTTGGACATTTGGGGAGTTCTTTGTTATGGTGGCTTGTGCTTGAATTCATCCAAAAATCTCCACCAATGTTTGTAATTCCAATGGCCTCCGGGATCCCAAACTAGGCGTAGAAAGCCTTCAAGCAGGTTAAAGCAAGTGACAAGGTCCCAAGAGTGTTGATTTCTAGACTGAATTCCGGGGTCCCAGATCTTGCTTTTACACCCGTCTTCTTGTTTATCATCATGATTCTATCCGGGTAGCAAGCAATCAGAATTCTCACTAAAGCGGCCAACCAACTTCCTAGACCCATTTAGTTGAGCTTTACACCAACCTTTGCATTTAAACTTTGAGCTTTCCACCATATTGAATCTTGCATGACGAATCCTACCACTAACCATCTCCCTCTTACTCTTAAAGCCACAAAGAGCTCTGAGTCGCACATCTGTCTCAAGCAAAGCATATTCAAGTGAGCTAATTAAGCTTAGAGATGAGAGATTTACCCACTTGAATGAAGGGATGGATGGTGATGGCTTTGGGGAGAGGTCTCCAACAACTTTGGCAAGATGATTTCCAGCTCCATTCTCTTGGGCTCTTCTTTGACAACTTCCACCTCCTTGCAAGCTTCTTCAATATCAACCTCTTCCTCTTGGTAGCTTTCTTCCAATTTGATCTCTTCTTCATTGTTCACCAAGGGCATGGGAGGTTGTGCTTTTTCTTCTTTAATTTCCATGTCAAGTCCAATGGGAGAGGATTCAATTGTAGATAAGAATTCATCAATGATTGAATCCATCTCTTGATCAACCTCTTCAAAGTCTTTAACCATGATATGCATTGGAGGTTGTACACCCTCCTCAACATCAATTTCAAACGTCTTTGAAGGAGGCTCTATAACTTGACTTTCCCATGGAGGTTCAGCATCTCCTAAGTCTTCAACCACTTCTTCCTCTTCAATAATTACAGCTTCCTCCACTTGTTCCAGTATAAAGTCATGCTCCGTACTGTCCACTGGAGTTTCTAGTATCTCCTTCATGCTACGTTCTTCATTAGATTGTCCACATGAAGCCATGGGGGTTTCTTGAGTGTCCGAACGTGGAGAAGGCAGTCGATTTATCGCTTGATTCAATTGGTGAAATATGGCATAAAATTTTTCAAATGTTTCTTTGAGTTGCTCCCTTGATTCTTGGGGTGATGGATATGGACATGGTGCATAGGGAGGTGGTAGTTCTTGGGAGTAATTGGGTTGGAATTGGGGTGGATAAGAGTTAGGGTCATATGGAGGTGAATGGTGGTAGTTGGCTTGTGAGTGTAGTGGTTCAAAGCTATATTGAGGAGGTGGTTTACAAGCATATGATGGGGCTTGTTGGTAATTACAAGGGGGTCCACCATATCTATCATCTTGGTATGCACCTCGGAATGACTCTTGACTATAGCAAACTAGTGGAGGTTGGTTGTCACAGAAGGGTCCACCATAACTGTTGTTTTGACATGCATTGTGGAATTATCATGGTCCGTGGTATCTTGGAGGGTGTTGTTGCCTAAAGGGTTTATCAGATCCTCGTGGTTCCTTCCAACTTTGATTGTTCTGACCTTGATGCATGTTCCTGTTATAGCTTTCATTCCTTCCAACAACATTAGAACCAAACTCAAAGCGACGGGGTGAGAACTCATAGTAACTAATAAAAATTAAAAACAAAAATAAATAAACAAGCAAAGAAAAATAACATCAAATAAAATAAATAAGAGAAAAGGTTTGAAAAAGATTTGATTTTAAGATTAGAAAAGATAAGATAAGTTAGGTAAGGGAAGATAAGTTTTTAAATTAAAAGGTTTTGAAATTTAAATTGAAAATTAAATTTTGAATTTTAAATTTTGAAATTTGAATTTTTTAAAAATTCAACAATATAAGATAAAGATTTGAAAAAGATTTAAATTTTGAAAAGGTTTGATTTTTAAAAATTTAAATTTAAATTTTGAATTTTGAATTTTGAATTTTGGAATTTAATTGAAATTTAAATTTTGAATTTGAAATAAGATAAGATAAGATTTTGAAAAAGATATGATTTTAAAAAATATTTGAATTTTGAAATTTAAAACTAAGATAAGATAAGATAAAAAATTTTAAAATAAAAATCTGAATTATTTTTTTTCGAAAAATCAATTGAAAAGTAAATATTTACAATAACCAATAATAAGGCACACGTTTGCAATTTCCCGGCAACGGCGCCAATTTGATGTTAGGACTTTTGCAAGTAAGGAATTTTATAAAAGTAATCGTGTTGTAGATATAGTTTCTAAACCAACAAAAATCCCTTCGTACAAAAGTTTGGTTGTCACAAGTAACAAAACCCAACAAAAATTTATAACCGAAGTATTTAAACCTCGGGTCGTCTTCTCAAGGAGTTGTAGGGCAGTATGATTTATTATTGGTTATAAGTAAAAGTGTAATTTTGGGTTTTTAATGTATAAGATAAAAAGTAAGAATAGTAAAAGGGCAAGAAAGTAAACTGTAGGGATTAATTTAAATAAATAATAAAACTCTTGGCAAGGTATGAGAAATTGAAGTCCTATCCTAGTTATCCTTATCAGGTGTGAAGAGAATTGGATTCAGCTCCCACTTTTAATTAACCTCTAACTATGAAGGTAAGTTAGGTGGATGAATCAATTTGATCATCAGGTCCTAGTCAACTCCTATGGAGAGACTAGAGTTATTGGAGTACAAATTAACCAGCAAAGAATTCCAATTCCAATCACAGCTGAGTTTGATAACTCAAGTATCATAAATTACTTAACCAAAGTCAACAGGGAAAAATAAATCTAAATTGAATTGAAATCATTCACAAATAAATTAAAGCAAAAATCAAATCTGAAATACCTCAAATATATTAATTAAGAAAATCATAACATGAATGGTCCATAAGCCAAATCTGACAAGATAAATAATAATTAAAGTAGTAGAATAAATAAAACTAGAAAGTAATTTAAAGGAATATTGAACCTGTAATTGAAGAGAAATAATCCTAAACTTGAGAAATCCTAATCCTAAATTCTAAGAGAGAGGAGAGAACCTCTCTCTCTAAAAACTACATCTAATCCTAAAAATTATGAATTATTCAATTGTATCTCCCTCTATGTTTGATTCCTTCATTCTTTGGCTTATATTCTGTGTTTCTGGCTTGAATTTGGGCCGAAAAAGGGTCCAGAAATCACTGGGAGCGTTTTCTGCAGATTTTTATACGTGGCGTCTGTCACGCGTTTGCGTCATCTGGGAGTTTTCCTTGTCACGCGTATGCGTCAGTCACGCGTATGCGTCAATTGCGTTCTGCTCAAGGCGCACGTCCGCATCATCTACGCATTTGCGTCGCTGCATTTTCGCGCTAGGCACGCGTTCGCGTCGTCCATGCGTTCGCGTCGCTGTCTTTTTCTTCAAAACTCCATTTTTGTGCTTTCCTTCCATTTTTGTATGTTTCTTTTTTGTCCTTTGAGCCATTCCTATCCTATGAGATCTGAAAATACTTAACACACAAATCACGGCATCGAATGGTAATAAAAGGGTAATTAAAATCAATATTTTTAAAGCATAGGAAACATGTTTTTCACTTATATCATAAAATAAGGAAGGGAAAGTAAAACCATGCAATTTACATGAATAAGTGGATGAAGGATTGAATAAATCACTTAAATTGAGCACAAAATACATCATAAAATATGGGTTTATCACTAACCTTCGGAGATTCTTCATTGACTTCTATAGGTATCATGGTCTCTATGCCATAGGCAAGTTAGAAAGGAGATTCCACTTTCGTTGAATGGGGGGTTGTCCGATATACCCACAAGTCTTGAAGAAGCTCGTCCGCCCATACTCCCTTTGTGCCTTATAGTCAGCGTTTTAAACTGGCCAACACGACTTTATTTGCAGCTTCTGCTTGTCCATTGGCCTGGGGGTGTTCTACCGACGTGAACTGCTGCTTAATTTTGAGGCATGCCACAAAGCTTTTGAAGGCTAAGTCGGTGAATTGAGTTCTGTTGTTCGTGGTGATGGAGTGTGAAACTCCAAACCGGGTGACAATGTTCTTGTAGGGGAACCTCCGACTTCTTTGAGCTGTGATGTTTGCTAAAGGTTTTTTCTCGATCCACTTAGTAAAATAATCAATACCCACTATGAGGTACTTTACATGTCCAGGAGCTTGTGGGAATGGCTCGAGGAGATCTAAACCCCATTTTGCAAATGGCCAAAGTGAAGTCAAGCTGATGAACTCTTCTGGAGGTGCCACGTGAAAGTTAGCATGCTTTTGACAGAGCAAACACTTTTTAATGAAGTCGGCTGCCTTCTTTTGTAAGGTTGATCAAAAGAAGCCAACTCGGATCACTTTTTTAACTAATGACCGTACTCCTAGGTAGTTTCCGCATCTGCCGCTGTGAACTTCTTCTAAAACTTCATTAGTTTTGGAGGTCGGAACGCATTTTAGTAAAAGTGTGGATATTCCTCTTCAATTGAAAATGTTGTAAACCAATATTAATTCTTTAATATTTTTCTCAATCACAATAAAAAAATAATTGTCTATTTGATTATTTAGTTTGAGTTGTTTATATAAAAATAAAAAATATTATGTACATATAAAAAAAATTATTAAATTAATTATTATATATTTATATATAATATTTATCCAAATGCAATAATTGAAAACTGATTATTTGGTTCTCCTATTTTTTATTCTATGTAAATCGTAGAACTCCTTTTATTTTTTATAAAAACATGAAAACCGTGGTATTCCTTCTACGGTTTATGAAAAATGTAAAAAACACGTAAATCGTGGTACCCCTTCCTCGGTTTATGAATAGTAAGTATGTATACATAATCCATTCTACTCCTTTCACGGTTTATGAGGAGTAAAAACTCTATATATACTCGGTGAAATCAATTGTATAGAAGAGTATCATTTTTACAATGGCAATTGATAAAGAGAGTTTCCTAATGCTAGTACATTGCTCTGGAAAAATTCATAGAAGCAAGAGATACAGTGTGAAGTTCACTGACAGAGAATCCTTGAGTGTATTTATCAGTTCATCGAATACGTTGTCAGATCTAAAGAACACCATATTGTAGAAGCTTGGGGTGAAGAAGTTATTCTATAAGATCCCTATTGCAATTGTGCCAACCAGTGTGAAGTATGATACGTTTTTGATAGCATCCAATGAAGATCTTCGGGTTCTGTTTTATTGTTGTAGGAGTTTTTCAGAGGTCAAAATACATGAGCTGTATGCGAAGTTGGAGGTCGGTGTTGACAATTCTGGGGCATCAGCTAATCTTCAGTCGACTGCCATATGTGGTGCTTTTAGTTCGATGGCTACGATTGCCCAGCTCGTCCGTCCGTTGTATCTCCTTCCTTTGCACCTGATTTAGACCCTATAGATGCAGCTGGTTCTGTACCATTCAAGAACCATTCGGTTCGGCAACAGATAGTTGAGGTGGCTAGTGGTCCTGGCATTATTCCTGATATTGTAGGGTTAGGAGAACCTGATCGAGTTGAGAATGCAATGCAGAAGGATGATTTAGACTAAGAGCCTGTTGATATAATTGGGGATAGTGATGATGATACAGGTGCCAATCCACATACACAGCATGGCCCATCAAGTTTCGACACACAGCAGTACCCTCTGCACTTTTCAACTCTAAATTGGAGGCAATGGGGCAACAGCCGGACGGAGATGCTGTCGTTGGGGGTTCTTCTACAGAATTTCAAATTGGGCAATCATTCCAGAATAAAGAGGAAGCTGTTTTGAGTGTGAAAGATTATAGCATCCGTTGAGGTGTTGAGTATAGGGTCTTAGAGTCAGATCATCTAAAGCATCATGGGAAATACAAGGAGTTCAGCAAATGATGCACTTGGTTGATTCACCTCTCGCTTCGTGCACAAAAGGGCACTTAAGAGGTCAGAAGGTATAACTGTCCGCACACTTACTTGGCTACCTCGATTTCGATCGACCACCGGCAGCTTGATTACCACGTTATCTGTGCAAGGATCTATCCGTTGGTTAGAGCAGATGCTGCGGTTACAATAAAGGTATGCATAACATAATATCATAAAACATATATATGCATAACACATTACCATGAAACATATATATGCATTACACAATATCATAAAACATAAGTAATGCCCAAAATATGGCTACAGGTCACTAGTCCAAATCCTCTATGGTATCATCGTCATCAATGTCAAAACCACCAAGCAACTGAGACCCGGTGCCACATATAGCAAGACGCCTCACCCTAGTCGGTTGCTGAACATGCTCCGCTCTGGATGTAGAGGGTGGTACCGCACCAAATGCTGATGTGGGAGTCCCTTCCATAGTGAACCATGTGTCATATGGACTACCTGCAGGCTCATTGAGATCCACTGCAAACTGTAGCTGAACACCCTGCATCTGTGGCTGAACATCCTGCATCTGTGGCTAGTACTCGGCAACCTGTGACTAGACATCCGACATATGTGGCCTATAATAGATACCATCATTGTCCCTCAGCATGTCTGCTATGTCCATATAGAATTGTGTTTCGCTGACATGATCCCCAATGTCCATACTCATACCAGTGGTAGCAAAATCAGTAAAGACATGTGTCTCGACATCCTCGAACAACTGAGAGATGCTACCGACAGTGTAGGTACCGTGATCGAGCCCAGTGTCAAAATCTCTGATACCCACACCCACAGTATAATCTACCTGCTCTGCACCCATAGGACTACTGCTGTCTGCAGCCTGTCCACGACCACCTCTCCCCCTGTATCGTCTGGCTCTATCTCAACGAACACGATGATTGACATGGCCTCCATCATTAGCATCCCTTTCATCTTCATCCATCACGTCTTCTAATCATCGCCACTCTCAATTGGTGGCACATGTACTGATGCATCGACGCTACTCAAGATGCTTGTTATCAGACATGTTCAGTATTTGCACCCTGGCAAGTGCCTGGGATAAGCCTCTGTGACGAGCCTCCTCTGAGATAACCATCGGCCTAGGATCATGAAATGCGACATCCGAAGACAGAACTATGTGGGCCACACGATGCCACCAGTCCAGGTACTCTCCCGATGGACCTGGATCAACACCTCGCTCGAACTGGATGACTGAATCAACCCTATTGCTCCAATGCAGATGCCATGTCTGATAATAAGTGAGGAACCATCGATCTCCACCCCTACCATCCTTTGCATGGAGTCAGTCTATGTTCAGAGCCAGCTGAGGGAGATGTTGTACGTCGTCGAGCTGCGGTACCACTCTATCAACTTGATGCCACTCTATCAACTTGATGCCACTCTATCACGGCAAAATATATCAATCTTGTGACCACCCTCCACAGCTTGTTATGTTCCTCAACCAGTATCTCTGGATGGACAACTGCTGCCACCTCAGGAACAGAATACGGCTCCCATAAAAACTGTAAAGGACAAGTTAAGTCTAGATAACACCATAAAAAGATGCATGATATGAACTGCGAATTTGATAAACAACAACAACTAAACAACTTACGTCTCGATCACACAATCTATCCAAAGAAAGACGTGTTGCCACCACTCTTTGCTCCTTGTCATCGAAGATTGGTAGATATGTTGCCCACCTACAATATTCATTGGAAGCATTGCGTAGAAAACGATAGTACATCAAAATAGACATGTATGTCGCAAAAATCCAAACATGTCAAAACCACTAGGCCTTAGCGTGGGAAACCTCCAAAAATTCCAGGACTATAGTAGCTGAAGTGGTCTAGCCAAGTTAACGAAATTTCTGTTTATCACTTGACATATACATCTATACAACCAGGCAAGTGCAGTTGAGCCCCAGTTGTATTTTCCCAACTCGTCAATCGACGCCACAAATGGCAACCATCAAAGGTAAACCCGGTTCGCGTTCTTGTCCCGAAACATCTGAGTTGATAGCAACATCATAATGTAAGCACGCGCGTATATACGCACTGTCTCCTCACTCGCATCTGATGGGAGCACCCGAAATCATGGAACCATGTGAAGTGAACCGTCATCTGCTTGACTTTATTTGGTGGCGATAGCTCGCTGAATAATTCTTGAAACCACTTCCACGCTGGACTTCCGTTGTCCATGAACTGCTCAAAGTCAGTGAGGCACCCACTAACAGCCTCCCCATCAATGGGCAAACTTAGCTAATACGCCACATCTTCAGATTGACGGTGCATTCTCCAAACGGCATGTGGAAGGTGTGCGTCTCAGGATGTCACCTCTCAATAAATGCGCTAAGTAGAGGCTCATCAACCCAGAACCACTGACTGTTCAGTTTAGCCAAGTGATACAACCCGCATTTTCCTAATACAGCCAGATCCGTTCATGTAGAGGCATATTCTGTTGTCTCCTAATACTACAAATACACCTAGTCGGCTGCAACATGTGGAAGAAAAAATTATTTTGACACTAATCAAATTTTCAAAATATATGGTTCATTAAGGAAAAAATTAACTCGATACTAATCAAATTTTTAAAAAATATGGTTCATTAGCAAAAAATTAAAATACTAATCAAAATTTAACGTACAAATCACTACACTATAAATTATTTATATTACACAAAGTACACATAACATTCTAACACATAAATTAACAAAAAAAATTAACTCCTTACTAATGAAATTTTAACATATAAAAAACTAATCTCTTAGTTGATGTTTCCAGCCACGTGAGCAATGTTGTTCAATCGGTACATGCGATCTTGGTTTTCCATGACCCCACCACGCCAAAGTCTCGATGCCCCCGGATTCTCTCCCAAATGCTCTCACCTCCAACAACTCTAACACCCAACAATATAATCTGTCATTCAGTGTCGCGGATTATGTATATATATAGCTCTTCATAAACCGTGGAAGAGGTACCGCAGTTTGTGCTCACATTATTTTCTTTATAAACCGTGGAAGGGATACCACCTTTATACACACAAATTTCTCTTTATAAACCGTGGAAGGAGTACTACGATTTGTGCATACATTTTTTCATTCATAAACTGTGGAAGGAGTACCACAGTTTACATGTTTTTGTAAAAAGTGAAAGGAGTTTCACAATTTACATAAAATAAAAAATAGGACAACCAAGTAATTATTTTTTAATTGTTACATTTGGATAAATATTTGATCCATTTATTTTATTTAGGTGAATTACTCATATAAATGCGGCCGTATTCTTTCATGCACGCAAAAGTGATAGATACGTTACCACAATAAAAATAAATAAATAATAAAAAAAGGGATAAGCTTTCACACTATTTTGTCCGATAGCGTGAGGTGCGAATGTTGGAAGCATGGAAGCAAAGCAAAGGGCGAGAATGGCGGCAACCCATAACTCGATCATAAATCCCCCATCAACCCTCTCACTTTCTTTTCTCCATTGAGAAACACCTGGCATCGCCACCAAGAGAGAAGATTCCACGTTTGCGTTTGTTACTTTTTATTATTTTACTGTTGCACACACCCACAACCCCCCTTCTTTAACTTCAACTTCAACACAAAGTATCTTCCTTACTTCAAAAAAGTGATCTTTTCCTATTCGAGAGTTCAGAGCAATGGGTGAATTTGGCGTTTCGCTCAAGGAAACTAAAAAAAATAGTGTTGCTGCTGCTACTAGTAATAGTAATGTTCTTGGGTTGGGTAGTGTGAGTAACAAGGTGCAGGTGCAGCAGCAGCAGCATAATAATATTAATATTAATAATAATTATCTTGAAGCATTTCCTAGTAAGACGAGGATGATGATGATGATGATGATGGTGCATCATAATCATCACCACCGTCCATTTGACAGTGATTCATCTGCTTCTGCTCTCGATGGTGATGGTGATGGTCCCACGCTTCAGCACCATTTGTTAACTACTAATCATAATCATAGTATAAACAACGCTGTAGCTGCTAATAGTGGTGTTAATACCGTTGTTGATGATGATGATGATGATGGTGCAGCAGCATCTGTAGAAGAAACAAGACAACCTTTGCAGCAGCCTTTTCACTTTTCTCACTCTCCGTATTATTCTCCTTCTTCTGCTACTACAACTACAACTACAACCACAACCACTACTCGCCATCCCTTCAAATCGCCAGGTTCTTCTTACTTTGTGGGTTTGGTTCTTAATAATTTATATATTAAAAAAGATTGCATCTTTTTAACCGGGTTAAAAAAAAAGTGAAAGAGGGTCAGAAGAGAGAGAAAGAGAGAGTACTGTTTACTATGTCGGAGATT
The DNA here is from genome assembly GCF_000816755.2 of Arachis ipaensis. Taxonomy (NCBI): domain Eukaryota; kingdom Viridiplantae; phylum Streptophyta; class Magnoliopsida; order Fabales; family Fabaceae; genus Arachis; species Arachis ipaensis. The sequence goes on from NC_029794.2 coordinate 53,862,236, forward strand.
CTGAGAAACATGCTTGTGTTAATCTAGGAACAAGTGGTGGAATGATGGCGGCATCTTTAGGGAGGTTCCCTTTCACAAGTGCTCAATGGAGGGAACTTGAAAGACAAGCTATGATTTACAAGTACATGATGGCTTCTATTCCTGTTCCTCCAGAGCTACTCCTTATGCCTATCGCTGCTGCTTCTCGCTCATCTCCTTGTATGTTTATTTCACTTTGACACTCAAAAAGTTTGTGCCTTTTCATGTTGTTTCTGTTTATGTATTCTAATTCTACTGTTTGTTGGAGCAGTGGAAGGAGGAGGAGGAGGAGGTGGTGGTTTCAATCTGAGGCTTTCAAGCAGTAACAATAATGATGCAGAACCAAATAGGTGCAGGAGAACAGATGGTAAGAAATGGAGATGTTCAAGAGAGGTTGCTCCTAATCACAAGTACTGTGAGCGTCATATGCATAGAGGCCGTCCCCGTTCAAGAAAGCCTGTGGAACTTCACAACAACAACAATAACAATGGACACAATCTACTTAAGAGGGCTCGCCATGATTCTCATCCTTATGCTGCCTCTAGTGCTGCTGTTACTGTCGCATTCTCTAACCACTCTACAAGAAAAGATCCTTCTTCACCTCATTTTCTTGCTTCTGCTACCACCAATCATCATTCATACCTTGAATCTGCTTCTTCCCTTTCTCTTCACAACTTCGGTGCTGGTTCTGTTCCATCAAGTAGGGAGCCCAGGTGAGTGAGTTTCAACTTTCAAGTTTGGATTTTTATTATGTTTCTGTCTTCATTCATGGCCTTCTCTTTCTTCGTTTTATTTAATTTTTTCATATTCTGTTTGTTCCTGTTCTGTTATAGATTTGTTTGCTGGACTAATAATCCTCTTGACCGATTTGTAAAATGATCTTGAAGGGGGTTGGATTGGATGCTGAATGGAGATCCTATTTCGCTTGGAACATCAGATTCAGAATGGAACACTCTGATGAACAACAACAAAGTTGGATTCAATGCTATGAGTTCCTGCAGCAACACTGAGCCTCAATATATGAACTCATTCCCAGTCTATAGCCCTGGATTGGATCAGCAACACAATAAGCGCTCTCCAACTTTCCTTAACCCTGTTCTGGTTCCTATGGAAACTCTCCAATCTGATAAACCAAGGGTTTTCATCGATGCTTGGTCGAACGCGGCAACGGATCAAGAAACTAATGATGCCGACAACAAGAACTCTGTTTCATCAATTGGGAAACTGTCCCTCTCTTCTCTTGATTTATCAATGGGAGGTGGATATATGCATGAAGAAGTGGGGTTAGGCCTAATGGAAGAGCCAGAGCCGGAAGAGAACAACACAAGCAATGGCACTAAATCTGGCTTCTCGAATTGGCCCACACCACCACCTTGGGTAGCTTCAACCACCACACCTGGTGGTCCACTAGCTGAAGTTCTAATGCCGAGTACAGTCACTTCCACCAATGATGGTGCCGCCGCCACTTCCAATTCGAATCTTTCGTCTCCGGCCACGACAATGGTGTCATCTCCATCTGGGGTATTGCACAAGACACTTGCTTCATTGTCTGATAGCAGTAGCAATAGCAGCCCAAGGGTTCCATCTTCAGGGGCAAATTCTGAAATTGCCTTGCTCAGGTTCAATCAGAAGTAGTAAAAAAGTTATTAGCTTCTTTTTCCTCTTTAGTTTTTATATTTTGTTGAATTTGATTATCTTTCACTGTTTTGTGATCTTGCTTTTGCCTTTGCTTTTGCATATTTAGCTAACTGTGTTTGTGAATTATATAGCCTGTTATTTTGTTTAGGGCTGTTTGTTAATGTAAAAAAGTAAAACTGTGATGAACGCAAACCTGTGTATCCTGTTCTTATGTGAAGAGACTATTTTGCAGCTTTAATAAATTCCAAGTTGCTACATTTCTCTTCCCCGTTATGTACTATAACTGAAAATGAATGTTCATGGGGTGGTTTCGATTTGTGGTCCTTGGTCCAAGTTTTTGGAGAAGACATGAATATACCTTTGACCGTGTCAACCACTCATGTCTGTGTTCTCTCCCACCACAACATATCAAGTTGTTCCACTTTCACTTACATTTTTTGCAATTATGTTATTTGCATATTTGAATTGGTGTTCGTAGCTTTTGATTAAATTACATGTGTTTTTCGAACACTTTAAAATGAACTGGTATATTAAATTTAATAAACATCAAAGTAAATAAATAAGCATACAATTAAATGTGCAAATAAATAAATATCCTTATAACATAATTAACTATATACTTACTGTTTATACAGTAAAGCACGTTTGAAAATCATTTCTATGTTAGACATGCTGATTTTAAACAACTCTAAATTGGCCTTATGGAATGGTTGTATTGTTGAAAAATTGAAGATATCAATTTCAATGAGAAAAAAAAGTATCTAACAACCAAATTTCACAGGAAACATTCGAACCCTAAAAATTGAAAAAATTTCCTGAACACAGTTAATTTTGTACGGGGTGGGTCAAAACTCAAAAGCAACAAGAATCGTACTTTGGTGGAGCCCAAATAGCATAAAAATTTAAACCCAAAAAATTGAGGCATGATAAGGTGAAATGATATGCTAAAAGATGCAGGAGTTAGGTGCAATAACGAAACTGTTGCAAATGAAAAGGAATAGACGTTAGAGAGAGGCACGAAAGAAGTGGAAGGGGAGCCACTGAAGTAGTGCATGATTATTATTGCTTAGGCACATGGCAGCAATAACATTCTCAGCTTCCAACACAGTAGAAGCCTGTGCCATATGATCACTCTTGTTATGTTAGGAAGCTACATTATCCATCTTTGTAATTTTCCTACCTTACAAGAATCCTTCTTTATCAGTACGGAGTACAATTGCTTTTCATGTGAAAGCACAGTAAGTATATATGCTCTTCAAATTACTTGGATTTGATAAGACATACATGCACCATACGGTTTAAAGATATTTATACGGCTCCAAAGCGATTCTTCAAATTAGTTTTATGTACTGACTTAATGTATGGATTAGTTGTGATTTTTTTTTTCCTCCTTCAATTTAACGGATCAAAAACTAATTTGATTAATGGGTTATTGCATATACAATATGTAATTCGAGCCATAACATAATAAAACTAATTTTACATACTTTGTTAATCGTAATATAATTAGGCTATTTAAAGTAGTTTAAATACATAATCCAAATTGTTCCTTATGAAATTGTTCACCAAAATACAACACTCAATAAAAGACAATTTACACATTTAAAATAATTAGAGCTTGATGCATGAGCACTTTTAGTTTTTTTTTTTTGTATTATTTTTTTAAATAAAGTTAGTAATTTTCTTATTACAATTGAGATTTTTGTACTTTAATCAATGTTTCTCAGAGTTGCTTTGAGTTTTGATATTTTTAAAAAGTTGTTAAAAGATTTTAGGCAAAAACAAAGGAATAGAAGGACCACCAAAGAAGCCTCTGGAATAACTAAAAAAGATGGCATGCAAAAGGAAGCAACCTTTCACGGAACAAAGAGTTGAAGATAAGTTTTAGGGAAGTGTAAAGAGAATTTGTAGATGCTCTTAATTCTGACCTCTTTATACTTCAACGAGTATAACTTGAGATATAGAGGTCCAAATGAGCAGTTTCAGCGGTGTTAGAAAGTTAACATCCAGAACTTCGAAACGATATGAATATGTTAATAGTGGACGTTCAGTTTGAACCACAAACGACCCTCACATTTGAGCTCGTAAAAACAGCGTGCAAAACTGGCGTGCCACGCCATCGACCACACCCTCAAATAGCTTTTTCAAGGGCATGCCAAGCCACTCCTTGGCGTGGCATGCTGGGCCAAAAGTGAGCAAGTTTCCTTGCCACTTCCAAGCCTCATGTGGCATGCCCATACACACCCAGACACGTCCATGCATCCATCTTCTTAGGCCAACTCCCAGTGTTTATCCAAGTGCAACACCACTCCACCCAAGTGTAAAGCCAACTCTCTCAGTCCAAGGTCAAGTTACAAGCCCATAATTTCAACAAAGTACCACACCAAGTTTTGAATCTCAAATAGAATAAGAAAATCACTTTTAGTTTAAGATTAATTAGGAAACCATTTGATTTGATTCTATTTTATTTTGTTTTAAATTTGAAAGATAGGTTTAGATTAGAATATATAAAGTCTAAGGAATATATCCAAGGCTTTTTATCACGTTTTACACTTTTTACTTTACAATCCTATTTTTTATTTTCTCTGCATCATGAGCAACTAATCTCCTCTGTTAAGGTTAGAAATTTTGTTTATTTTTTTTATAGATGATTAATTTAAGTATTTTATTTTGTTTGAGGTTTATACATTAATCTATTTCATGATTGAATTTTTGTTCTTCATCCTTAAAGATTAGAATTGTCAAAAAACATTCTAACTTTGTTTTAGATTCTAGTATTGCTTTGGAAAAGTTAATATTGGAATTAGCTTGAAAACTATTTCTCATGATTTTTTTTTTGTTTAACTAGGAATAGTGTTTCAAAGAGTGTGCAACACTTTATAATTTTCAATTGTGTCTAGTTTTGAATAAGTGACATATAATTCGGATTAGAAAACTTTTGAAAATTATACTTTTTTGTAAGTTTCAATTGTCTAGGATTAGTTTGAATACGTGACATATAATTCAATCTAAGAATTGCTTTTGAATCTTATTTGAATCTAAATCAGATTTGTGCTTAACCTCTTTTGTTAAGTAGTTGACTAATAGGAATTGGCGGTTAGTTAATTAAGGAGAAATTGGGTTGTCAAGGAATTGAAATTCAATTATATATGATTTGTTGTGAATTGATCTCTGTAAACCTTAAATAAATGAACACAATGATTGTTTCCTAGAGAGTGAATATCTTTGAAACCTTAACATTCTCATCATCATTGTTTTCATTCACTACTTTACTATTTATTTGCCTCTGTTCAATGTTCAATTCTCATTCCTCTGTTTTTGATTTGTCTAATTAGAAGTAATCAATTAATCATTGCTTGCTCAGTCCATTAATCCTCGTGAAAAGGATATTCACTCATTGTGGTATTACTTGATATGATTCGGTGCACTTGCTGAGTTGGTTTTACGACCATCAGAGCTCAATTACACAAATTCAATATTCTCAAACAGTTTATATTTTGGTCCTAACTGTAATTTATTCAAATCGCTATAGGCTACAAAATTTTTAAGATTTTCATATAAAACCGCCATACTCTATTGCGAATTACGTTGAGCACTGATAACGTAAACCGCTGCAGCTTAAAGAGGATTATGCAAAGAACTGAAGTGTAGAAACCGCTATAGAATACCGCTGATTATGAATGAATTTGGTGACGTCATCCGCTGTAGCCTGCAGCAGATTACGTATTGAATATATTTTTGATAAATTAAATTTTTTAAGTTAAATAGTATCCACAATAATTCATGCTATAATTCTCACTCATACTAATAATGGTTCGTTAATTATATAGTTTTTTATCTTCTGCTTTAATTAGTGGATAATAATAATAATAATAACAACAACAACAACAACAACAACAACAACAACAACAACAACAACAACAACAACAACAATAATAATAATAATAGTAACAATAATATTATTATTATTGTATAGACACAAGATTAATTAGTTAACAAATTAAATTTTAATTAGATGTATAGTATGGACTAACTATTGAAATATATATAAACCATGTTGAATTAGTTATAAATCCTATTTAGCGTCGGATTTACCGACAGTTTTGATGTGGAATTTGTTTGGTCAATTATCGACGGATTTTCGATTCTGCTGGTAAATTCGTCGGTAATACTTGGAGGGAAAACGGGAAAAATAAGCGTAAAATATAGCGTGGGATTTACCGTTGGAACAATTCGCCGACAAACCCATTTTAGTGAAACGCTACGTTTTGGTCATCCACAATGAGTTATCGACGGATTTATCCGTCGATAAATTCAACGGTAATGAGCCATAAAATTCAAAGCGCGAACTCCTCTCCCCCTTTAATTTGAAACTATTCTCTCTATAACCTCTCTTCTCCCTTACTCTCTCTAGCTGCCTTTGAACCGCGCACCGCCAACAAGCGCCGTTCTTCATGTCAACATCTTCTTCCCCTCGTCCAGCACGCTTTGTCTAGTGTCAGGTTTGTCGTCCTCCGCCAAGTCTAGGTTAGAATCTGATTTAGCATTTTTTATAATATTTTTTATTATTGTTATTCCCTTTTGACATTGGTTCATATGGTAGTATACATTTATACATATATTGTGGGTTTTTTAAGAGAATTTTATGAATTTGCCAATACTTGCTGCAATATATTTATACCAAAAGTTATATATATGAATTTATTTTATTTACCATATTGTTGAAGATTTGTTTTTTGCTGCATATATTAACAAGGATGCATATTACTAAGTTACTTCTCATATTATTTGTTTTTTGCAAGCTTCTCATATTATTTACCATATTTGTTTTTTGCATATATGAATTTTATATTTTTACGTAGTTTTTTTTTATTTCACTTGTAATAACTTAGTGATGTTAATGTTCAGTTTCTTCCTGTAATCTACCATGACTTGTTCTAATAAAAATTTGTTATATTCTAGATTGGCTATGAATTTGTGACATTACATATTACTTCATTGTATGGTGAATTATTTATTGATTTCCTTTTTTTAGTTGCATTATATGGATACTTAGAGTGTGAACTATTGTAGACTCATATTTTATTTATTGATAGATATACAATTTACGTAGCATTTAGATTTCATACAATATTTAAATTTTATTGATATGATACTCTAATAAGGTGACAATTTCACTTTAGCATGATGTGAATAAAGATGTTTTGTTGAATTTAATTCTTATGAAATTAGTTGAATATTGACTAATTCTGTGGATTGAGATTGGTTGGATTTGTGAGAACCGTAAAGGTGGATATATGTCTAATTTAAGAGGAGGTTATGTCCAATTTTTCTGGAGAATTTTATTGAACGATTCATGTAGTATATATGCTTATTAGCGTTAATAGTATTTAAGCTGATTAGTGTTAATAATATATTCTCTTTGTAGACATGACGAGCGGTAGCAGAGGTAGATCGAGTGGGTCTCATGGTCGTGGTAGTCTAGTAGATGGAGGGTTTCCACTAAATTTCCAGGGACTGTTCAGTCATGTCTACCCCGACTACTCTGTCGTCCCCTGTGATGTCCCAGGCGGGTCTAACAAACTAGTAGTTCATCATGGTCCTAAACCCGAACTACATGCCTCTTTCTGCTACACTCCCTACAAATCCTGCGACAGATACCGCGGTGGATGATTCCTCCAGTGCCTCCAGCAGAATATCCCACCACTACCACCACCCATCATCCAGCTGAGGATTGGCCCGATGGTATGCAGGCGTGAGTACATACAATTTTTTAATCTTAATTTTGTTAATCTTAAGTTTATGTGTTTATATGTGTTTGTTAATGTTAGGTTTTTTATCTGATAGGTTTGTACCAAATAACAATGCTTGCACAGGGAGATCTTTGAAGTCATTAAGTCAATGTATGACCACCAGTAGTTGACGTACACAACGACCCTGACTGAGACCAGAGAGGGATGGTTTTAGAAGTGGTCAGTAAGAACTCAATAATGTTGAATTAATTAATTGTATTTTATCCCGACTAAGTAATGCTGTTGAATCGCTTTATGTAATTGAATTTCATATGGGATGTAGAACATAATTTCATGATAAAAAAAATTACGACCACTAGATAGCTAAATGGATTCAGCAGACGAGCGATGTTTGTCAGAGAAGTGACCGCCTAACGATCTGAATCCGTCCATCCATCAAAAAAGAACTGGAGGAACATTATTCATAGTACATTAACTTCCTTAAACTAAATGTTTTGAAGTTATATATTTGATTTATACATTAGTCACATTATTATTATTAAGCAACAACACAATGCATTATCTGCGCTCCGAACATATACAAACTAAAAAAATAACGATACACACTGAACGTTTTTTCAAATTTAGCTTACAATGTTGAAAATAAGATGATTCCCTATAAGGTGAATATGAGTGTCGGCATAACGTCAAAAGTGTCTCATGTTGAAGGACAAGAGTGCATGTATAGTTTATATTTCCCTATAGTTTATAAATTAAAGTAATCTAATAAAATCAATTCATAGGCAAATGCATTACGTGGCTATGATACTTAGGTTTAGGAAGGGATCGAGGACCGTACCCCATGGCCCCATTGCAATAGAAAAACAAAGGTTCAAATCATGTGTGATGTTATTGAAACACATACTTACCAACAACAAAAATTATTAAAAATTTAGAAGAGTATTCTTATAATTAGAATCTTAGCTTCTATCCGATATAATTATTATTTTCTAACAAATTAAACATGATAGTTATAAGTATAAATTAGAACAAACACAAATTTAATAACACATCAAATCCTAATTATTCTAGTACACAACCCCTTATAACTCCACAATTTTTCAGCAAACAAGGATTTAAAGAAGGCGTCTGGTGCACGAATTGTAAATCACACTTTTTACAACTCGTACCACTAACTAGCAAGTGCACTGGGTCGTCCAAGTAATACCTTACGTGAGTAAGGGTCGATCCCATGGAGATTGTTGGCTTGAAGCAATCTATGGTTATCTTGTAACTCTTAGTCAGGAAGACAATAAAATAATTCACTTATCAAATTTGATTGCAAGGAATAAAAGTGCAGAACACAAATTATACTTGTATGCAATGATGGAGAATATGTTGGAGTTTTGGAGATGCTTTGTCTTCTGAAATTCTGCTTCCTCTGTTTTCTGATTCACACACGCCCGTCCTCCTATGGCAAGCTGTGTGTTGGTGGATCACCGTTGTCAATGGCTACCATCCATCCTTCCAGTGAAAAGGGTCCAGATGCGCTGTCACCGCACGGCTAATCATCTGCAGGTTCTCAATCGTACCGGAATAGGATTTACTATCCTTTTGCATCTGTCACTACGCCCAGCACTCGCGAGTTTAAAGCTTGTCATAGTCATTCAATCTCTGAATCCTACTCGGAATACCACAGACAAGGTTTAGACTTTCCGGATTCTCTTGAATGGTGCCATCAATCTAGCTTATACCACGAAGATTCTGATTAAGAGATCTAAGAGATATTCATTCATTCTACGGTAGAACGTAAGTGGTTGTCAGGCACGCGTTCGTGGAGGAATGATACTTGTTTCTGGCGCTGGACGCCAGACAGCAGCATGGAACTGGTGTTGAACACCAGTTTACGTTATCTATCCTTGAGCAAAGTATGGACTATTATATATTGCTGGAAAGTCCTGGATGTCTACTTTCTAACGCAATTGGAAGTGCGCCATTTGGAGTTCTGTAACTCCAGAAAATCCACTTTGAGTGCAGGGAGGTCAGAATTCAACAGCATCAGCAGTCCTTTTTCAGCCTGAATCAGATTTTTGCTCAGCTCCCTCGATTTCAGCCAGAAAATACCTGAAATCATAGAAAAACACACAAACTCATAGTAAAGTCCAGAAATATGAATTTTGCCTAAAAGCTACTGAAAATAAACTAAAAACTAACTAAAACACACTAAAAACTATATGAAATTAACCCCAAAAAGCGTATAAAATATCCGCTCATCACAACACCAAACTTAAACTGTTGCTTGTCCTCAAGCAACTAGATAAATAAAATAAAATACAAATAATTTTAAGAAGCAACAATATCTCAGAGTTTTTTTGGAGTGAAGCTCAGATTCTAATTAGATGAGCGGGACTAGTAGCTTTTTGCTTCTGAATAGTTTTGGCACCTCACTTTATCCATTGAAGCTCAGAGTGATTGGCATCTATAGGAACTCAGAATTCAGATAGTGATGTTGATTCTCCTAGTTCAGTATGTTGATTTTTGAACACAACTACTTTATGAGTCTTGGCCGTGGCCCTAAGCACTTTGTTTTCCAGTATTACCACCGGATACATAAATACCACAGACACATAACACATAGTGGATGTTCCTTTAATCTGCGGGGTGCTTGGTCCTTCAAGAGATAATTTCTGGCGCTTCAATTCCCTTAGATCACGCCCTTGCTCCTCCTGTTCTTTAAGCAAATAGCAAAGAATGCTACTTTGTTCCTTCTGTTCTTTCTGTATTTGTTCCATAGCTTCTTGCATCTTGGTAATAGATGTTTCCAGATACCCCAGTATTCAGATTGAGGGATTTCTGGGAGAATTTCCTGTGTTCTCTTCTTGATGGGGTCATCCTGTGCTTGTTGTTTTTCCATTGATGCTTTGGTGATTGGCTGCTCAACTGAGATATACTCAGTTATTCCCATCCTTACTCCAGCGTCTTTGCAGAGCATAGAAATCAAGCTTGGATAAGCCAACCTGGCATCTTTGGAATTTTTGTTTGCAATTTTGTAGAATTTAGTTGAAATCAGTTGATGAACTTCCACTTCTTTTCCCATCATGATGCAATGGATCATCACTGCTCTTCTAATAGTGACTTCAGAACGGTTGCTAGTGGGCAGCAGAGAATGCCCAATGAAGTCCAGCCATCCTCTGGCGACTGGTTTGAGATCTTCTCTTTTGAGTTGAATTGGGACACCCTTCGTGCTGGTGGTCCACCTGGCTCCAGGGATACATATATCCTCTAGAATCTTATCCAGACCCTTGTCTGTTCTCATCATTCTCCTATTGAAGGAGTCTGGATCGTCTTTCAGCTGAGGCAGCTTTAAGATCTCCCTGATCTTGTCAGGATGGGTATGAACAATCTTTCCTCTGACCAAGGTTCGATAGTCATAGATAGCAGATCCAGATAGTCTTTGCCTGTCTGTATGCCACATATTAGCATAGAACTCCTGGACCATATTCCTTTCCACTTTCGTTTCAGGATTAGCTAGGATCTCCCAGTTTCTGATTCGAATTTGCTCCTGGATCTCCGGATATTCGTCTTCTTTCAGATCGAATCTGACTTCCGGGATCACTGATCTTAGACCCATTATTTTGTAATAATGGATGAATGTTCTTTAGTTAAGAACTTTCCTTGATTCCAAAGTGGTTTTGGAACGCTTTCTTTCTTGCCTCTTGGAGTGGGTTATTTTTCTTTAGGAGCCATGATCTTAGTGATCACGGATAAGCACACCAAACTTAGAGGTTTGCTTGTCCTCAAGCAAAAAGAAAAGAAAGGAGAGGGAGAGAAGGAGAGCTAGGTGCAATGGTGGATGGGAGGGGAGGGAGGCCGAACCCATATTTAAAGGGAGAGGGGGGTGGGTTTTCGAAAATAGGGAGAAAGATAAGATAGAAGATATGATTTTTAGAAAAAAATATGATAAGATAGAAGATATGATTTAAGATTAAAAAGATATGAAAGATATTTGAAAAAGATAGATTTGGATTTTTGAAAAAGATAGTATGGAGATTTGAAAAAGATATTGATTAGTTGAAAAGATTTTTGAATGAAAAGAGATAGATTTGTTTTGAAAATTTTGAAAAAGAGTTGAATTGGAAAAAAAAGGATTTGTGCTTATGGATTAAGATATATTTGATATTTTTAAAATAGGGTTTTTAGAAATTAGGGATTTTAGAAATCAGGGTTCTTAACATGTTTATGCAAAAAATCATGAATTGAAACATGAAAATTAAATTTAGAATGAAAAATATGAAGTAAAAACGAATTCACCTCCTCCCCACCATCCTGGCGTTTGAACGCCCAAACGCTGCATGTTTTGGGCGTTCAACGCCCAAATGCTGCCTCTCCTGGGCGTTCAACTCCCAGCTGTTGCTTCTTTCTGGCGTTGAACGCCAGGAACTCCTTTGTCACTGGGCGTTTTTCTGAACGCCCAGGACGCTGTAAATCTGGCGTTAAACGCCCAGAAGATGCTTTTTTCTGGCGTTTAATGCCCAGATAGCTATCCTTACTGGTGTTCAATGCCCAGTGGATGCTTCTTTTGGGCGTTGAACGCCCAAAACAGACTTTTACTGGCGTTTTCTTGCCAGTGAGCTCTTTTTCTCTGTTTTGTGTGCAGCATCCTTCTGATCTGGTTGCCCAGTAGGCTTTATGTTCCAGTTTCACGGGCAGGTGGCATGCCTTATCATACACAAGTTGGTATGGAGAGGTCCCTATAGGAGTCTTGAATGCTGTTCTGTAAGCCCACAGAGCATCATCCAAGCTTCGTGCCCAATCATTTCTACGGGTACTTACAGTCCGTTCCAGGATTCTTTTTAGTTCTCTGTTAGAGACTTCAGCTTGCCCATTTGTCTGTGGATGATATGGAGTCACCACCTTGTGGCGAATCCCATACCGGACCATGGCAGAGTAAAGCTGTTTGTTGCAGAAATGAGTGCCCCATCACTGATTAGTACCTTGGGGACACCAAACCTGCTAAATATATGTTTCTGAAGGAATTTCAGCACTGTTTTAGTATCATTGGTGGGTGTGGCAATGGTCTCAACCCATTTTGATACATAGTCAACTACCACCAGAATATAAGTGTTTGAGTATGATGGTGGGAAAGGCCCCATGAAATCAATACCCCATACATCAAACAACTCAATCTCCAAGATTCCTTATTGAGGCATGGCGTAACTATGAGGCAAATTACCAGCTCTCTGGCAACTGTCACAGTTACGTACAAACTCTCGGGAATCTCTGTAGAGTGTAGGCCAGTAGAAGCCACATTGGAGGACCTTGGTGGCTGTTCGCTCACCTCCGAAATGACCTCCATATTGTGACCCATGGCAATGCCATAAGGTCCTTTGTGCTTCTTCTTTAGGCACACACCTACGGATTATACCATCCGCATATCTCTTAAAGAGATAGGGTTCATCCCACAAGTAGTACTTTGCATCAGTAATTAATTTTTTCTTTTGTTGCCTGCTGTACTCCTTGGGAATGAACCTTGCAGCTTTGTAGTTTGCAATGTCTGCAAACCATGGTGTTTCCTGAATGGCAAACAAATGCTCATCCGGAAAGGTCTCAGAGATTTCAAGAGAGGGGAATGATGCCCCTTCTATTGGCTCTATCCGGGACAGATGATCAGCCACTTGGTTCTCTGTCCCTTTTCTGTCTCTTATTTCTATATCAAACTCTTGCAGAAGCAACACCCATCTAATGAGCCTGGGTTTTGAATCTTGCTTTGTGAGTAGATATTTAAGAGCAGCATGGTCAGTATACACAATCACCTTTGATCCTACCAAGTATGATCTAAACTTGTCAATGGCATAAACCACTGCAAGCAATTCTTTTTCTGTGGTTGTGTAATTTTTCTGGGCATCATTTAAAACGCGGCTAGCATAATGAATGACATGCAGAAGCTTGTCATGCCTCTGCCCCAGTACTGCACCAATGGCGTGATCACTGGCATCACACATTAGCTCAAATGGTAATGTCCAGTCTGGTGCAGAAATAACTGGTGCTGTGACCAGCTTGGCTTTCAGCATTTCAAACGCCTGTAGACATTCTATGTCAAACACAAATGGCGTGTCAGCAGCTAGCAGATTGCTCAGAGGTTTTGCGATTTTTGAAAAATCCTTTATAAACCTCCTATAGAATCCTGCATGCCCCAGAAAGCTTCTGATTGCCTTAACATTGGCAGGTGGTGGTAGTTTTTCAATTACCTCTATTTTTGCTTGATCCACCTCTATTCCCTTTTTTGAAATTTTATGCCCAAGGACAATCCCTTCAGTCACCATAAAGTGACATTTTTTCCAGTTTAAAACCAGGTTGGTCTCTTGGCATCTTTTCAGAACTAGTTTCAGGTGATCAAGACAGGAGCTGAATGAGTCTCCATATACTGAGAAGTCATCCATGAAGACTTCCAGAAATTTTTCCACCATATCAGAGAAAATAGAGAGCATGCATCTCTGGAAGGTTGCAGGCGCATTACACAGCCCAAATGGCATCCTTCTATAAGCAAACACTCCAGATGGACATGTGAATGCTGTTTTCTCTTGATCCTGGGGATCTACTGCAATCTGGTTATAGCCTGAGTAGCCATCCAAAAAGCAGTAATAATCATAACCTGCCAGTCTCTCTAGCATCTGGTCTATGAATGGTAAAGGAAAATGATCCTTTCTGGTAGCTGTATTGAGCCTTCTGTAGTCAATACACATGCACCACCCTGTAACTGTTCTTGTAGGAACCAGTTCATTCTTTTCATTATGAACCACTGTCATGCCTCCCTTTTTGGGGACAACTTCGACAGGGCTCACCCAGGGGCTGTCAGAAATAGGATAAATAATCCCAGCCTCCAGTAATTTGGTGACCTCTTTCTGCACCACTTCCTTCATGGCTGGATTTAGCCGCCTCTGTGGTTGAACCACTGGTTTAGCATTATCCTCCAATAAGATTTTGTGCATGCATCTAGATGGGTTTATGCCCTTAAGGTCACCTATGGACCACCCAAGAGCTGTCTTGTGTGTCCTTAGCACTTGAATAAGTGCTTCCTCTTCCTGTGGATTTAAAGCAGAGCTTATGATCATTGGAAAAGTGTCACCTTCTCCCAGAAATGCATATTTCAGGGATGGTGGTAATGGTTTGAGCTCGGGTTTAGGAGGTTTTTCCTCTTCCAGAGGAAATTTCACAAGCTCTTTCATTTCCTCTGAATCCTCCAAATCAGGCTGAACATCTTTAAATATGTCTTCCAACTCTGATTCGAGACTCACAGCCATGTTGATCTCTTCCACCAAAGAGTCAATAAGATCAACTTTTATGCAGTCTTTTGATGTGTCTGGATGCTGCATGGCTTGCATGGCTTTCAACTTAAACTCATCATCATTGACTCTCAGGGTTATTTCCCCCTGTTGGACATCAAT
>NC_029794.2:53877124-53879693 GCF_000816755.2 Arachis ipaensis
ATCAGCACTTGTGTGTGTCTGATCCCTCACTGGCAATTGAGTGCCAGAGTTAGAAGCTGGAGTGACGTTAGACGCCAGCTCCTCATCTGTTCCTAGCGTTTGAACGCCAGAACTGTGCTTCTTTTGGGCGTTCAACGCCAGATCCTTGCTTGTTTCTGGCATTGAACGCCAGTCCTGAGCATGGTCTGGGCATTCAGCGCCAGCCTTCCACCCAACTTCTGGCGTTTTGGTGCCAGAATTATTTTTTCCTGGGCTCTTACTGTCCTCAGATGGATTTTTGGTGGTTTGCTCATTTCTTGGTTTTCTGCTGCCTTGAAGTGGGGTATTTAGTGCTTTCCCACTTCTTAATTGAACTGCTTGGCATTCTTCTGTTATTTGTTTTGACAGCTGCTGCTTTGTTTGCTTTAATTGTACTTCCATGTTTATATTAGCCATCCTTGTCTCTTGTAGTTTATCCTTGAATTCAGCTAACTGCTTTGTTAGAAAATCCAATTGCTAATTGAATTCAGCAGCTTGCTCTACAGGACTGAGTTCAGCAGTTACTGTTTTAGCCTCTTCTTTCATGGAAGAGTCATTGCTTAGGTACAGATGCTGATTTCTAGCAACTGTATCAATGAGCTCTTGAGCTTCTTCAATTGTCTTTCTCATGTGGATAGATCCACCAGCTGAGCAATCTAAAGAGATCTGAGCTCTTTCTGTAAACCCATAATAGAAGATGTCTAACTGAACCCACTCTGAAAACATTTCAAAGGGACATTTTCGTAGCATCTCTCTGTATCTCTCCTAGGCATCATAAAGAGATTCATTATCTCCTTGTTTAAAGCCTTGGATGTCCAGCCTTAGCTGTGTCATCCGTTTTGGAGGAAAGTATTGATTCAGGAATTTTTCTGTCAGCTGTTTCCATGTCTTTATGCTAGCCTTAGGTTGGTTATTTAACCACCTCTTGGCTTGGTCTTTTACAGCAAATGGAAACAGTAATAATCGGTAGACATCCTGATCTACTTTCTTATCATGTACTGTGTCAGCAATTTGTAAAAACTGTGCCAGAAACTCTGTAGGTTTTTCCTGTGGAAGACCGGAATACTGGCAGCTTTGCTGCACCATGATAATGAGCTGAGGATTCAACTCAAAGCTACTGACTCCAATGGAGGGTATGCAGATACTATTCCCATATGAAGCAGTAGAGGGGTTAGCATATGACCACAGAGTCCTCCTGGACTGTTCATTTCCACTTAGATCCATGATGGAGAAAGGGAGATGATGTAAAAATAAAAAAATTTATTTTTATTTATTTATTTATTTATTTATTTAATTATTTCGAAAATAAAATAATTAAAATAAAATAAATAAAAATAGGTGAAGATTTTCGAAAAAATGAGGAGAGAGAAAGTGGTCAGGAAGTTTCGAAAAAGATATGAATTGAAAAAGATTTTAAATTTTTTTAAAAAATCTGAATTTTAAAAATAATTTTCGAAAATTTGTTTTAAAAAAAGAGAGAAAAGATATTTTTGAATTTAAAGAGGAAAGAGAAAAAAAATAAGATAGCACAAGACTTAAAATTTTTAGATCTAATGCTCCTTGTTTTCGAAAATTTTCGCCAGCTTTGGATCCAATTCTGGCGTTGAACTCCAACTCCTAACTTGTTTCTGGCGCTGGACGCCAGACAGCAGCATGGAACTGGCGTTGAACGCCAGTTTACGTCGTCTATCCTTGAGCAAAGTATGGACTATTATATATTTCTGGAAAGTCCTGGATGTCTACTTTCCAACGCAATTGGAAGCGCGCCATTTGGAGTTCTGTAGCTCCAGAAAATCCACTTTGAGTGCAGGGAGGTCAGAATCCAACAGCATCAGCAGTCCTTTTTCAGCCTGAATCAGATTTTTGCTCAGCTCCCTCGATTTCAGCCAAAAAATACCTGAAATCACAGAAAAACACACAAACTCATAGTAAAGTCCAGAAATATGAATTTTGCCTAAAAGCTACTGAAAATAGACTAAAAACTAACTAAAACACACTAAAAGCTATATGAAATTAACCCCAAAAAGCGTATAAAATATCCGCTCATCAGTGCCTATACGTGACATTCTCCCACTTCGGTCCTAAAATACTATCCTAGAAAAAATAAGTTCAACATAAAACTTAAATAATTGATTATAGTTAGAGATAGAAAATCTACCTAAAACACAGATGCATAGAATACAGAAGAAGTAAAATCCAATTAATCTCAGGAAAATAATACCATCCTAAAAAAATAAGAGAGCTTATTAAACTCACAATGTGAAATTAATTAATTTAACAAACTACACAAAGTCTTCCAACAATGTCGACCACTCTTAATCTCACTCTATTTAACCTATCTTGATTTAATTTCTATTTACATTAAATTAACATAAGAAATCCTAATCACAAACTTGATTACCCTAATTTAATCAATAATTTAGTAAAATACCTAACAAAATCCTAAACTCACAAAAAAAATAAAGACCCTAAAAACACTATACCAAATCCTAATCACGAACTTCATTACAATAATTTAATCAATAATTCCAAAAAATCCTAAACTCACATA
>NC_029794.2:53879744-53884403 GCF_000816755.2 Arachis ipaensis
TTCCGATGGAAAATTGTTTAAACACAATGTTTCATTAAAGTGAGTTACCGTTGGCGAAATCCAACAGTAGATCCGCCGATACTCTTGGCGCCAAAAAAAAAATATTTTGCGCCACTTCTCATCGTCGGATTTATAGTCGGAAAATTAATTTCGACGGTAAGCAATTTAGGGAACCAAATATAGGCTGTATCCAACACAAAAACCAATGCTAAATCTGACGGTAATGGGCACCGCTCAATCTGACGATATTTCTGATGGTATTCAACGTTTTTCTTGTAGTGAGCTATAGAAATAAAAACCAAAATGAGTAAAACAAAGCCGAAACAATAGATCATTAAAAAGGATGCAAGGTGGAGAGGTATGAATTACTTCAAACATAAGAATTAGGTCATTGAAGAATAGCGACAACAGAGAACATATGATATAAGCACAAAATCAGCAAAGCAACAAAAACATTATCAAAGAACTCACTCCTAATCTCCCACTTTCAGCTTGAATTTCAGAAAAATAATGGAATAGCAATGGAAGAGTTTGATCCCACTAAGGACATAAATCAAATAGTTAGAGAAGAGGAGAGTGAAGCGTTGCGCAGAGAAGAGAAGAAAGTGAAGAGTGAGGAGCAATGGCGCGCTCGAAGAAGGGGAGAGTAGTGGCGCGATGAAAAAACTGGGTGGGTTCAAGAGTAGTGGCGCAATCGAAGAAGAGGAGAGCAATGACGCGATGAAAAAACTGGGTAGGTTCAGGAGCAGTGGCGTAATCGAAGACAAGGAAAGCAGTGGCACAATAAAAAAAACTAGGTGGGTTTTGTTTTGGATCGTGCGTGTGTATTTACTGAATGTCTCCATATCTATATTCGTATGCATTATTTTACTATATTTTGATTCAATGATTGAAATTAGTGGTTAAAAATGATATAAAAATAGCATTTTTTTAATAATAATATGATTAGGATTTTTTCAAAAATTAACATGATCTAAAGAGATTATGAAGTGGACCTCGAGTCCAACTTGAGCAAGACTCGAGTAAGCAATTCTAGACAACCATGTCATTTTTTTGGAATTTTTGAATGATTATACTCTTATAGGCATCTATCTAACCATCTCAACTTTATTGATAAAATGCAATGGTGCACGTTGTTATTCATGTTACACCGCTGAGTCAGCATGTATTTTTTAATGGTGCAGGTTGTTATTCATGTTACACCGCTGAGTCAGCAGGTATTTTTTACATGTTAGATTTGTAACGATCTAACTTCCAATACGTCATGATCGTATCAAAAGTAAGACGTTACTAACCTATTGTCTTTATTAACTATTTAATATTGAGCTTTTAATTTGATATTGCGTTTCAGTTTTTAAGAAAATGTCAGAAAGTTTTGTTTTTTACTTTTTAAAATCATATATTAAACATCATCAAATAATAATAATCACGTAATTATTAATAATAATAAGTATTATAAAAAAGAATTCAAATGAAACTCAGATACAACTCCTATCCCTTTGTATAAAATAAAATCTTATGAAAGCAACTCAACTCATAAACTTAACTCATAAATAAGTCTAATAATCGCCTGCAACTTCAAATTGAGTCTTCGAACCTGTGTCACTAAAAGGGTGGAAAATTTTTGGGGTGATAACAAACTACACATTCTCAGTAGGAAATGGGAATGCCGTAAAAGTAATGAAATAAAATGGAAATATTTAACTTTTCTTTAACTTTCTAAATTCAAAACAGATTTCAATCACAAAAGTAGTCATTAACCATCTCTCAACCACATAATCATTTCTCAACCACAACATTTCACCTCAATACATCCGTGAACTAATAGCACAAGTAAGAGATCCAAACCAACACACAAACAAGTCACAATAAGACAAACAGCACATCCACAGAGAAATAATACAAGCAAACACAACCAAATGCACATGCACAAACAATATGATGCATGTTTGTCCTAAACAGACTATGAGTTCACGTGTCGGTTTACACCCTGCAGCCCGACATTACCTAGGAACAAGTCCCAGATATGTTTTCCCTTTGTGTCTTTAGTGCATACGTGTCGGTGGTAAGAATACCACTCCTTTGTGACTACCGGTAGTCAGTGCAAAACTCGACCCCATAATATACGCACAAGGGCAAATAGTGATCCTCAGTTCATGGGTTTCCCCGAGATCAACATACAACAAAATAGAGATCCTCAGCTCATGGGTTTCTCCAAGATCAATACACAACAAACACGATCCTCAGTTCATGGGTTATTCCCGAGATCAATACACAACAAACAACGATCCTCAGTTCATGAGTTATCCCCGAGATCAATGATTATCAATTTATAGGTTTTTCCTGTATTTAAAACCATTAATTAAAACCAAAACCTCTTTCCATTCTTTAAACTTTCCTTAACTTTCTTAGACATTCTTTCCCAAAAACCTCAACCACCAAATCATAATTCTTTTCTATATAAATCGAACTTAAAATAGTATAATTCTTTCCTTAATAAATTGAACTCAAAATAGAATAAATAAAACTCAACACAAAATCTATTCTTTTCAATAAATTCAAAATCAAATAGCATAGTTTCCCAAATCCAAGTTTTTATAAAATAACATTTCAAACAAGACCTCGAATTTTATAAAATTTCAGTAGCACCTTCCCTAAAACTCGGACTTAACCACCCTTACGGGTTCCCTCTTCCTCAATAATTCACCAGTCATTTTCTCAACAATTATCAAAATAGCAATTCTCAATAGCCATCTAATCATAATCCAGTTTAACGACTAATATCCTATCATCAATTAAAACCAGAATTTCCATAAACCATTCTTTAAAAGTAAATCAGTCCAAATTCAAGAATTCATAACTAATATTCCAAAAACCAACCTTTCATATCTCTAGTTATTTTAAAGTTATTTAGTTATTAGCAAAGTTACTATTTTGTTCTAAAGATCAGATTTCAAGAAAATAGTTCAGTCAACCTTCAATCCTTTAACCGTCCTCAAAATCAATTCTAGTTAACCATAAATCAACAATAACAACCATCACAGCACCATCAAGCAAATCAGTCGATAATAACCAATTAAGCATAATCAGAAAAAATCAAGATTCTCTGCAATTCCAAAACAACCAGAGAACGAATATCAATCACAGCCTCAAACTAAAATCATTCTCATCAATTAATCACTCACGACAAC
Source organism: Arachis ipaensis (assembly GCF_000816755.2). Lineage (NCBI taxonomy): Eukaryota > Viridiplantae > Streptophyta > Magnoliopsida > Fabales > Fabaceae > Arachis > Arachis ipaensis. The sequence goes on from NC_029794.2 coordinate 53,882,936, forward strand.
AAAAACCAGTCACAATCACAACCATAATCTAAACTCAATTCATCAATTATCAAAACGTCAGATTTTCAATAATTAACTCATCATATTTCAATTTAATAAGTAATATCAAATAAATCACCATTCACAGCCAATTTTAACCAATTCCAACCCTTTGCAAATCCATTTCACAGCCATTCCAATATATTAAATTTCCAATTCAATATTAAACAATTCAAAATAATTCATTCAAGATCAGAATCTCAGCCAATTCATCGCGAAAATCAATAATTCAAAACACAATTCACAACCGCATCTAATTTCACTTATAATTTAAAGTATTCACAACCGTATCTAATTCTAATTCATAATTCGGAATAATCACAACAGTATTCAATTCTAATCATAATTCACAATAATCACAACTAACTATTCTCAAACACATTTCAAGCAATTCACATCAATTAATCAATTCTTAACCATTATTAAGTATTTGCAATTATCCAATTAACTTTGTAGGCATTCCAAATTAAAAATGTTTTTTAAAAATAAATTCCCTACCTCCGAGTGTCGAAATCCATAGAAATTGGGAATGCTGCACAACTCTAATAGCAGCCATATCATCTCAAGATAGTAGCAGCAACAATTTGGCATCTCCGATCGACGGCAGCAGCACTCTGTCAGATTGCGGCACCCGTTCTGTCCCCTAGGCAGCAACCACAGTGGTTCTGGGCAGCTCCAGTAGCAACCACCATGGCATCTTGGCTTCAGCAGCGGTTTCCGATGGCAACGGCAGCGTGCAGCTCGACGGGAACCTCTGTCTCCAGCAACGACAGCAGCTATACAAGCCCCTGTCTTCCCTGTCGCGTCTCTCTTCTCTGCGAAATCCTATCTCTCTCTTCGTGCTCGTTGGCAGTGGCAGAAGTGGTGGCGACGAACCCTAGCAGTGGCGGCGGCGGACCGGTCGCGGTGGAGGCAGCAGCGCACACCGCATCTCCTCTCCAGTCTCGGACGCGAGCTCTCTCTCCTCCACCCTTCATGCTCGACGGCGACTATGACGGCGATGACTACGGCCCACTTCGAAGCAGCGACGACGGCGACCTCGTGGCAGCAGAGCGCAACGAGAATCAGAATCGACGGCAACTTCTCCTCGACGGCAACGAGCTCGCACCAACGGCTGGACGGCAATGAGCGTGAATGACGGTGCAGGCAAGACGCGATGGGGGGCGGCGAGCTGGACGGCGCCAGCAGCGTGGCTCTTTTCTGATCGCAGCTCCGTTCCTTCTCTCTTTAGTTCTCTTTTCTTTGTTTCTTTCCTACTGTTGCTGTGTTGTGTTTGAGAAAGGGGAAAACTGAAAAGTGTGTGCGTTTAGCCAAAAAGGGGGTGGGGTGCGGCTGAGTTTGTCAAGGGAGGTTAGGGTTAGGTTCTAATTTGGAAATTAGGGTTATTAATTTAATTTAAAAATTTAAGGTTAAAAATTAGGGATTAGGG
>NC_029794.2:53884519-53894999 GCF_000816755.2 Arachis ipaensis
TCTCTATATGAGTGCTTTTAAATTATAAAAAAAAAAAACTCAGCTTTGTTTTAATATTTGCTTTATGAATGATCTTGTGTTTTGTACAGTAAGTAACTCGTTTTGGTATGATGGCTTGTTTATTACGCTGGATATTACTTTTCTGTTGGTGTGGGTGGTCCATTGGATTTGTATTTTACATGTTTTACCAAGGGTAGAATTAATGATAATTTTTGTAAATTGGGCTGCCAGAGTTGATTCCACTAAATTCCAAAAACAGGACAGCCATGTTCAAAGCTGCACCATTAATTTCACAGTGTTGGGAAGAGGATGGAATTTTATTCTAATAAATATTGGACGTGTTTATAGTATTTGGTTCAAGTTTGATAGGTTTTAAGTTATTGGTTAGTTGATTATGTAGGTTTTGAATTCGGCTATTAATAAGATTTTCTTAACTCTTATCAAAATCGAATAGCATCTTCTTTTAAATATATATAACTGATTCTCCAATAATCAAGATCACATGGGATAAATTGAGGTGAAGATGGGAAATGTTTAGTATTAGAGCGGAAAATTGTGGAGTGTTTCATTAAGGTTTAATTACGTTTCTATAATTTTGCAAAATTTTTAATTAAGTTTTTATATTTTTTTTAATTGAATTTTTACATTAATTTTTTTTAATTGGATTTTTACACTTTTTTTTTTCTTTTATTTAGGTCTTTATACTAATTCTTTTTTTTTAGTTAGGTCCTTATAAAATTAAGTGAATTACTACTAAAAAGGACTTAATTAAAAAAAAATTAGTGTAGGGACTCAATTAAAAAAAAAGTATAGAGATCTAATTAAAAATTTCACAAAATAATAGGAATCAACAGAATAATTAAACCTTTCATTAATTAACTATGTAAACTATGACAAATTTTAAAAATATGATTGTTAAAACTGATTTTTTGCAAAATATGATAAGTGGATAGCTAACTTCTAAAATTTATAAATGATTTTATCGGGATCAAAATTACATAGGACCAAATGGTGATGAAAGGTGAATGTGTCTAATATAATAGTATAAATTTTGAGAGGATTTTGATAATTTTGGAATTTAGTGTGAATTTTTTAATAAGAATTGCCTCATTAGTTTTTTTTTTTTAATTTGGTTTTAACAACAATACAACAGCTTTAAAAATTCGTAATAAATTTTACAAAACTTGAATTTATGTGGGACAAAAACTAAAATGAAGTTTAGTGTTCTTAAGGCTACATTTGGTTCTGAGAACAGAAAAAGATAAGACAATGAGAACAAGACATAAAGGACAAAGATACAAAAATTAGTGTTCTTATATTTTATTTTGTGATAAATTAGAAAAAGTTATGAAAGTCTAATTTATTCTTATTTTTTTATTAGAAAAATTTGGAAAAAAATATAAGAGTAAAAGACAAATAAGTCCTTAACCTTTTTAACGTGGACATTTTTGTCCCTCAGGATTGAAAAATACATTTAAATCCCTCACCTTATAAAACGCGTGACAATTATACCCCTCCGTCGAGTTGGGCTGAAAATGGCAACGGAGATTGCTGACCTGGAAGGGTGGAGACTGAGCTGTCCGTTTTGCTTGATGATGTGGATGGAGAACAAATTGTTAATGGACAAATTGGTCCTTGTGCCTCAAAACGACGCCATTACCATGACTGAGCCCTATTTGATCGAAATGCATGGTTGAACCCATGGCCGCTGATGGTGCAATCGTCCATGACGAATGAAGGGGGTTCTTCATGCACAAGACCTGGAGGGGGATCTTCATGTGCTATTCCAGGAGGATGTGATCGAGATGGGATTGCGCCAAAGTGCTTCTGCGGTGTATATGTCATTCTTTACAAGTCAAGAGCAGCAACTAATCCTAATAGAATGTTTCTAGGGTGTCCATTCTTCAAAGTAAGTTACTATTTTTTTCAATAGTTGGATGAGACTGTAATGTGTCTGATTAGGTGATTCTCTGAAAATTTACTCCAGGTTAAAGAATGATACTGCTGGTACTTTGTCTGACTTGATGAACACCTGAAAAAAATTAGGGCCATGGAGTCTCAAGCATTGGGTGCTGTGGATGATGCTGAGGGAATAGACGTTGAAGATCAACACCTTCGAAGTTGGGAATTGGAAAAAAAATGGAAGATTTGGAGAGAAAACTGTTATGTATTGAAAAGAAAAAAAACATGAGTTTGTGGCATATTACTTTGATTAGTGTAGTTGTTGTTATTGTTGCTGTATGTTTCTTAAAGGGCTGAAGATGATTTGATGTACATGGTGATGTTGTAATGAAAATTGTCATTGTTGGCTATTTAATGGGAAGTTTATTTTGGACTAAATCCAATTTTCTATGAAGTTTGAACAACTAAAAAATACTGCAAGTCACCTATTATATAAGGTAGTAATTCTGCACAGAGTATAACCAAAATAGAAACAACAATGTATCTGGCTTAATCCCAAACATTACTTAACATCATAAGTTTGCCACAAAATAACAAAACGTCTGGTTGGCATGTAAATAAGTTTGCCAAACTATGATAACTAGACAACATTGTTCAATTCATACTAATAACTAGGACAAAAAACATAATTTCATGCAGTTATGTTCATTTATTCTGATTGTTGCATCCAGGAGTTGGGACGAACTTGAAAATTCTTGTGGTCCCACTGCTAGCTACTTTCAATGTCTCCTTTGATAGTGCCCCACTGGTGCTAGTGCTTTGAGTTTGTGGTATATTTGGGGGTGGATTTGGTGGTACATTTGATGGTGGATTTGTACTTATTGGGGACTGATAATTGTTTGCTTGGGTCTGAATTTAGAGGCAGTAGTTCGGAGTTTGGGTTGCCCCATTCTTGGCAGCTGGGATGGAGGCTTAAATGGAGTTTAGACTGGAGCAGATGGTATTGTTGCTGCAGCTACTTGAGTATTGAGTGGTGCAGTAACTAGTGTAGTCCCTGATGCTGCTGCCTGCATTGTTGTGTTGGTTGGTAGTCCAGCAGCATTCTGGCTAAAGACATCATTCTGCAAAAGCAACCGACATATTCAGAGATTCAAATTCAGGGACAAGAATAAAGTGATTGACAATATGAGTGTATTGTTTAGGGTGGTCTTACAGCAGACTATTCTTGCACAACACTAGTGTCAGCAAATTTTCAATAGTCTTCTTAGCTTTTTTTTTTCTTTTTGGTTTTCAGTTTGGGTTGCTTGGTGCTCCTTTACAGGTCTTATAGTTATGACATTTCTCGTTGCACTTGCTACACGTAACTTGAAAGATTCTCTTCAACTTGTCCCCCTGAATATGAGCCTCAGCAAGGTCCTTGTTGCGGTTGTATACCTTTGGCCTCCCAATGGGTCGCTTGATGGGTGGTGGAGCAAGCCTGAGCTGGTCAGTGGAAGTCTAGAATTCCTCACTAGGAACTGGTTTTATGCAATGTGCATATGTCTTATAAATGGATTCCATACATAGCCAAGGATGCACATAATCATCTGGCTGGTCATACCTCTTTCTGATTGCAGCAACAGCATGAATGCATGGCATGCCTGAATCCAAAACAATTCACATATTACCTAGCATTATACCAGAACAGATGAAAAGAAAATCTTTCAAATTAAACCATGTACCAGTCAATTGCCATATGTTGCATGAACATGTGTGTTTGATCATATCCACATCCACTTTGGTCTTCTTTCTACTAACTTCAAATCTTTTTCTTTCGTTATCTCCCACCCACTCAGCAATCCACCTGTTGCTGGGTTTTATCTTCCTCTATAACTTTTTTTCTTGGACTAGTGTAACCTTTCCACTATGGTTCTCTAACAGCCTAATGTGCTTGGTCATTCTCCTCATTAGATAGCACCTAATTTCTTTACACATAGTCAACATTGGCTTAACTATGTACTTAACCACTTTTGTGTTAATTACTTCGTAAATGTTATTAGTTAGATTATCCACTTTGGGTCCATGGCTAAAAAAAGCTTTATCCTAAGTGGCTGGTTCAAATTTCATCAGATACTTCCATGTTGCCTTATTCACCCCCTTCAGCTTCTCCATGGTCTCCTTGAACTCTGGTTCTGTTGTGCACTTAGCACACTCCCATACTATGTTTCTAATGTGCATATCTTTGAACTGATTTATGAAATTCCTCCACATGTGCATGACATAATTGCGATGATGTGCTTTCAGCATTACCTCCTTTAAGGTTGGTAGCAGACCCTGCAAACACATAAGATTGAAAACACATAAATGTAGTAAAGATAGTCCAGAGTAATTTAATATGCTACCTTAATTTACCCAAAAATAAACAGAGTAGAAGTCTGACCTTTTGCTGGTCAGACATAAAGTTCCAACCAAATTGACTGGCATCACCCAGATCTTCCTGAAGCAGTGTGACGAACCATTTCCATGATTCCTTAGTCTCAGATCTTGTAGCACCGTACACCAATACATGGAATTGGTTATTCGCATCCTGTGCCACTGCTAAAAGTAGTTGGCCTCTATGGTATGTCTTAAGAAAAGCTCCATCTAGATGGATGAAAGGTCTACATCCAGTCTTAAAGCTAGCCTTGCTTACAGCCCTCGAAGTAGATATATATTTTGTCAAAGACAGAGAGGAATTGAGGGATAGGTTTCACATCAACTCTTGCTGTTGACCCAGGATTACTCTTAATTATCTCCATGCCATATTCCCTGAGCTTGCCATATTGTTCCTTTTCGTTTCCCATTATCCTCTCTTTGGCCTCTTTCACTGCCCTGTAAGCCATCATCTGATGTACCACCAAGTTAAACTCTTCTCTAAGGAAGTTGATTGCCTCATTAGTTGTTGGTGCATGAAATCACAATCACACTTTTGTAACTCTGCACAACTAACCAGCAAGTGCACTGGGTCGTCCAAGTAATACCTTATGTGAGTAAGGGTCGATCCCACGGAGATTGTCGGCTTGAAGCAAGCTATGGTTATCTTGTAACTCTTAGTCGGGATATCAATTATTCTCAGATTTAATTGCAAAAAGTAAAAGAACATAAGATAAATACTTGTTTTGCAGTAATGGAGAACATGTTGAGGTTTTGGAGATGCTCTATCTTCTGAATCTCTGCTTTCCTACTGTCTTCTTCATGTATGCAAGGCTCCTTCCATGGCAAGCTGTATGTTGGTGGATCACCATTGTCAATGGCTACCATCGGTCCTCTCAGTGAAAATGGTCCAAATGCGCTGTCACCGCATGCCTAATCATCTGTCGGTTCTCACTCATGTTGGAATAGGATCCATTGATCCTTTTGCGTCTGTCACTACGCTCAGCACTCGTGAGTTTGAAGCTCGTCACAGTCATCCCTTCCCAGATCCTACTCGGAATACCACAGACAAGGTTTAAACTTTTCGGATCTCAGGAATGGCCACCAATAATTCTAACCAATACCACGAAGACTCTGATCTGAATCAGGAGGGTAAGAGATAATCACTCAGTCTAAGGTAGAACGGAGGTGGTTGTCAGGCACGCGTTCATAGGTTGAGAATGGTGATGAGTGTCACGAATCATCACATTCATCAAGTTGAAGTGCGAGTGAATATCTTAGAATAGAAACAAGCGTGATTGAATGGAAAACGGTAGTAATTGCATTAATTCCATTCAATATGAAACGTGTAAAGTGTCATGAGGTGTCCAAATACAATAGCAAAAGGTCCTATTTATAGAAAACTAGTAGCCTAGGGTTTACAGAAATGAGTAAATGATGCAGAATCCACTTCCGGGCCCACTTGGTGTGTGCTTGGGCTGAGCATTGAAGCTTTCACATGTAGAGACTTTTCTTGGAGTAAAACGCCAGCTTTTGTGCCAGTTTGGGCTTTTAACTCCAGCTTTTATGCTGACTTGGAACGCCGGTTTGGGCCATCAAATCTCAGGAAAAGTATGGACTATTATATATTGCTGGAAAGCCCAGGATGTCTACTTTCCAATGCAATTGAGAGCTCGCCAATTGGGCTTCTGTAGCTCTAAAAAATCCACTTCAAGTGCAGGGAGATCAGAATCCAACAGCATCTGCAGTCCTTTTTCAACTTCTGAATCAGATTTTTGCTCAGGTCCCTCAATTTCAGTCAAAAAATACTTGAAATCATAGAAAAATACACAAACTCATAGTAAAGTCTAGAAATATGATTTTTGAATAAAAACTAATAAAAACTAACTAAAATATACTAAAAACATCCTAAAAACAATGCCAAAAAGCGTATAAATTATCCGCTCATCAGTTGTCATATAAGGTTGACTTGCCATTCTCTTCTCCACTTTCTTACTGATCCAGTATTAATTAGCAGTATTACTATTCAAATCTCTAGCACATGTATGCTCTGGATTGAAAGTCTTTCCTGGAAACATAACAGTGTCTTGTTGTATGATAGATGTGCCAGCCATGGACAGTCTTTACCCTTGTAGCCAACCCTCACTCTTTCTTTATCATTTTTTATCCAGATAAGTTCTCTCCCTTCAGAAATGAACATATCTCTTACCACTTCTTTGAACCCATCAATGGTTGCAAACTTGGTTCTAATCTCAAATCTACCCTCCCCAAATCCATACTCATCATTAAAAATTGGAAATTCATGTTTGTCTCCCTCATCTTCTGAAGGCACTGGTGTGTGAAGATCCTCTGATTCATACTCATAAATAGGGTCATCATCATCTGAATTCTCCTCATTCATATAAAGGCTGATTGGAGGCCTAACATTGGGCTGCACAGTAAGCACGGCTTCTTCAACTTGTATAGTAGGCCTAGTTCTTTGGGGCTTTACATTAGGCCCACACCCTTTGGACTTGGCAGCAGGCCTGGTCCTTTTGGGCTTTACAGTAGGCACAGTTCCTTTGAACTTTGTAGTTGGCATAGTTCCTTTGCCATCACTCCTACTTACACTCTTTGGTCCAGCTCTTTTTTTACTTCTACTTGACTCTGTCCCTGTCCCTTCCTTGGCATTGACCTTATTCTTTGGCAGAACCTTCTCCTTTCCTTTCAGATTTTTTTTTCTCTTTATACCATCATTTTTCTCATCACAGCTAGAATAATCATCATCAGAAATAGTTTCAGAGACAACCGGAGGAGGTTTATACAGTTCATCCTCCCTACTATCATACCCATCATCTTCTGTGGATAGTGATGACTGAAGCTCCCTCATGATGCTATTAACATCAATGTGATCATCAAATTCTTCTGCCCCGTTTCTACAACAGCATCTTCTTCTACTATTTGTGACTCATCGACGGGGTGGTCGAAGTAAATGTAAAACTCATCCGTGGTTGAATTCCTCAGTTTGTTCTCTCGCATCTCATTGATTCCTGCATTTCCTCTCAGAATGTGCAGTCCAGACTCAATGTCACTGCTTGTTGGGTCATACCAATAAACTTCCCTGTATGATGCATAGCCCAGACCCTTGAACAATGTCACCAAATCCCCAAAATTCACGAAGTCCAAGTCCATCTTTGGAAAATTTTCAACATTTCCACCAATATACTCAAGAGTTCCACTGGGTCCTTGATAAACTCCAATTTTGTGGTTTATATTGTGTAGAATTTGGGGGTTTTTGTCAATATTTCTCACACTTATTCACAAGAAATGCATGGTTTTGTGTTCCTTTCCTAATATTGCTCCATAATGAAAAACATGCTTCTTTTGCCTTAAAATTGCCATATTTTAATCCTCTTTTATTGCCATTCGATGCCGTGATGTATTTGTTGAGTGATTTCAGGAATTATAGGGTAGGAATGGCCTAGAAGAGAGAAAGAAAGCATGTGCAAGAGGAAGGAACATAAAGATTTGGATTTTGGAAAACTCAGCATCGGCGCGCACGCGCACTCCACGTGCACGCGTGGATGAGGATAGCTAGAAGTGGCACGCAAGGATGGACGCATCCGCGCGGATCAGAGGATTCCCGTCGACGTGCACGCGCACTTGGTGCGCACGCGTGGATCTCAAAAGCAATCAGCGCGCACGCGCGGAAAGCTGCACGTGACCTCATTAAAGGAAATTGTGCCTGGCAATTTCTGAGGCTCATCAGGCCCAAATTCAAGCTGTTTCTGCATGGAAAATACCCAAGGATGCTAGGGGAAAAGGGGGGATCATTCATTTTACACTAGACACAATTTTTAGCTAGTTTTTTTTCTTTGTTCTTCTAGAGAGAGAAACCCTTGTTCCTCTCTAGATCTAGTTTTAATTTGATCTTCCCTTGTTAAATTCTGAGTTGGATCTTGTTAATTACTAGTTTTAATTGTTCAATTTGAATTCCTTAATACAATTTTGCTTAGATCTTGTGTTAGTTTTATGAATTCTTGTCAATTGTCATTTTATACCCATTTCATGAGTGTTGTGAATCTTGACTTGTTGATGTTACATTGATGATCTCTATGATTAATTGTGTTGTTTGTGTGATTGCATGTTGATAATTGTTAGTGGGTACTTGTTAATTTCAATTTAATTGCAATTTGAACATGTTCTTTGATAATGCTCACCATGTGTTCGATGAATTGTTTACTTTGATTATGGAGTAGTTCTCTTTACTCTTAGCCTAGGCTAAGGAGATTGGGTAAACTTGAGTCATTGGGTTTAATGGATTTGATGATTTGAGAACCCTTAGTGGTCAATTTGATAACCATTGACACTAAGCTATTACTAAGTCAATTAGTAGTGAGGTTAGAACTTATGGGTTGATGTTGACCAAACCATTTGACGTACTTCAAGTATAGAAGTAGACTTAATGAGTTTGGTTCGTTATAATTATCAAGATATGGTTATTAGACAAGGATGGTGACCCCAATTCCCATGCCTAGCCAAGAGTTACTTTTATCATTTATATTTGGAAATCCAAATTCTTGATTACTTGTCTTAGTTATAGTTGCTTGTTTGGTTTATAATATAATTATATTGGATGTTACTTTGCTAGTTTGGAATTGCTCATATCTTGCTTAGTTATTTGAATTAGTTTCTTGCAATTTAAGATTACTTGCTTGTTAAGATTCCTAGTTTAAATTCTTGCTCATGACTCACAACCCCGGATTTCTAACCAATATTGAAGCACATGTTTGCCCATTCCTTGTAAGACGACCCGAGGTTTGAATACTTCGGTTATTTCTATTGGGGTTGAACTTGTGACAACCAAATCCCTTTCTAAATTTGATACTCGAGGATTGTTGTTGGTAGAGCTATACTTGCAACGCAACTTTACCGAGAAATTCTTTACCGACGCAACCCCGAGTTGCATCAGTCCTCTACCAAAATGGCCTTCGTGATGAAAAATAGGTATCACATACATATCATCTATCTACATTACCCACAACAACATATATCAGACATTAAACCCTAGATCAAGTGCCTCAAATTTTGAAATCAGTAAACTCCACATAACTTTTTCTCATTCTTTTACCTGAAATAAAACATGCAATCATCCCTAAAACCAACCCCATGCATTATATTGTCACAAACATTTAAACAACAACGCACGTATCCTCGACTATTACCCTTACCTCTGTAGAAGATGACAGCTTCTTGCCAGACAAAGCTTGCCATTCCCCTCGCCAACCATGACATCCACTAAGCACACCACCACTTTTAACTGAAGGAAGATGTTTTTTTTGGAGGGAGAAAGAAGCTGTTTATCTTCTGGTAGGGTTTTCTGTAATAACTGGAGTAGTTTCTGGGTGTTATGGGATTACGAAGAGTGAAATAAGGTGGGAGATGCTAACAGTGTTGTTTTGAGGCACAAGGACCAATTTGTCCATTAACAATTTGTTCCCCATCCACATCATCAAGAAAAAAGGATAGCTCAATCTCCACCCCTCCAGGTCAGCATTCTCTGTTGCCGTTTTGAGCCCCAACTCGATAGAGGGGTATAATTGTCACACGTTTTATAAGGTGAGGGATTTAAATGTATTTTTCAATCCTGAGGGACGAAAATGTCCGTGTTTAAAAAGGCCAGGGACCTATTTGTCTTTTACTCAAAATATAATAATAAAAAATATAATTATAAAAAATTAACAAGAATAATTGAAAAAAATGAAAAATAAATTGTCTCTTGCTAGTGTCTCCGTGTCCTTCTTGTCAGGATGGATACAAAATACATTAATTTAGTTTCTCTAGATACAATGTCTTTGTTTATATGTCATCTGCCAAACATGATTTTGTGTCTCTATGTCCCTGTCTCAGTGTCCCATGCCAGTAAACAAATGCAGCATAGGATACCTCTATCAAAGAAGTGAGTTAGTGCGGAGTTGTTACCCGTTATTTAAAAATTTTACAAGGAAACTATGTGTGGTGTTGTTGAAAGAATAGGGACCTCTAGTTCTCCTTTATCTTCTGGAGCTAGGATGTTTAGAACATATTTTTTTATAGGGTAAAGTGTACTTTTTGTCCCTAATGTTTACTAAAAGTTTTAAAAATATCTATAAATTTTAATTTGTTTCAATTTTGTCCCTCAATTTTTTTATTTGTATTAATTTTACTC
>NC_029794.2:53895005-53922613 GCF_000816755.2 Arachis ipaensis
ACTCTCCATCATCATCATCACCACCATCTCCGTCGAGCTCCATTCTCGACGACCACCACCCTTTTTCTTCTTCTTCGCACAAACCCAGCACCACCTAAGCCATCTCTCTCCCTCCTTCTTTGTTCGTCGCAGGCAACCACTCAACACCATCGCAGCTCCTCTCCCTTCCCTTTTCTTCTTCTCCTTTTCTTCTCTCCATATCCCAACCTCTACCTCTGTGTCTCACTCACTTTTAAACACGAAATCAAAATAGAGCAACCCTGTTTCTCTTATTTTTGGCGAGCTCAACATTTCGGTAACTACGTCTACTGCCTCTAATTTCTGTTAGTTAATTTTGATTTGCAGAGTTAAGTTGATTAATTAGTTAGTAGAACACAGATATAATTTTCTGTTTTAGTGAATATTCTATTCTAGGATTATTAAGTTGTGATATATTCTTGAAAGTATTGGAAATTGACTAAATTGATGAGATATGCCTCCATCGACGTTGTAGATTTCAGATCTAGCTAAGGAAGAGCCGCCGACGACTTACCTTGGAATGGTCCGACAGCAACAATAGTGAAATTGCAGAGAATATTTTTTATTGTTGTAGAAATTTAAGTGGGTGACAACGGTGAAGGTGGTGTGTTGGGTAATGGTGAAATGTGAGAGAGAAAGAGAGAGAGTGAAAGAAGTGTGATGATGATGGGTATAGAGAAGAGGTATAACACTACAAACAAACCATGTTTTAGTGACAAATTTTTAGTGGCAATAATACAATGGCCACTAATTCTTTAATTTAAGTTATGTTTTTGCGTCAATTATATATTTACTTTTATTACTATATATATTATAATGGCAATTATTTTTATTGCCACTAATAAATACAAAAAAAATTTGTTTGTAAAAAATTTTTAGTGGCCATAGAGTTATGGCCAGTATTATTATCATTAAAATATTTTTTTAATGAGTTATTGCTTGTGCTTCTTAGAACTTTGGTGTAAAAAATGTTGATTCAGATATTTAAAGAGAAAGGGATCTAGCTTATGTTGAAGGTGAAAAATGGTCTCACCGCCAAAACCCTAATCTCATCGTATCCGTCGCTGCCACCATCGCCACCGCCGTCGAGCAAAGGCGCCTCCTCCACTAACTCATCTCTAGATCTGGTAGCAATGCCCAAACCTCTGACATCTACGCCTTTTTCTGACACCGCCGATCTTCAGCAACAAGCTGTGACGTCAATACAAATCCCAAAATCACCTCTCATATTGCACTCTGTCTCTCCTAACTCGAAGTACGAATGGCCGATCAGAATCCTGCGGAGTCAGAACCGAAAAGCGGCTCCGATGCGTCTTCTCGGATCGAGGAAGTGAGTGAGTGGTTGGCAAAGACATTTGAAGCCACCGGCAAACCCGTTACAGAGTTTGAGTACACGCCTCGCAGCATCTCGCATTTGCACGACCTCTTAATCGTCTCCAAAGCCAAAGACGAAGCTGCGCGTCTCGTCGCTCGTGATTTCCACCAGAAGGCCTCTGAGTACCGATCCCAAGGTACGGTTCTAATTAATCGTGATTCAAGTTAATTCAAGTTAGTGAGACTCATGGAAGTTATATATTAAATTGTTGACTGGGCCTCAATTCTCGCTTTACCAATTTCCTTTTTAATTTTTAATTTTATCTTTTTTTATTAGGGATTGATTGTTGGAATTCCTAAGTCTAGATTTGATGAATTCTATTTTTGTAATCTTAATTATTATTACTTTCTTGGTTTGTGATCTGAGATGACGATGATGATGATTGTTTGAAGGACAATACTTTGATCAAGTTACTTATGCTCATTTTACATCAAGGACACATTATTTTAGGGTCATGTCCATGTTTTTGAACATGAATGTGTGTTGAACCTTCTAAGATGCAATAGTAATGCACTTTTAAATTGTTTTTAGATAATGGAATTTGAATCGGTCCATTTGTATTGGTGGGCATGCTTTTGGTGATCAGTATCAGGCCACTGATACTGTAATTAATGGAGCTGGGAAGCTAAAGTTGGTATTTGGTATGTTTACCAGAGTTGCAATCAAATAGCTTGACAGGATCACTGGCCAGGTAATTATTCAAGTTCCTAACAATTTGATTTTTATTTATTTTAGTCTAATCATGCTTAGGGTTTCGTTCTGTTAATTGTTATAGGGACAATCTGCGATATCGGTAGAAGATACCTTGAAGATCATAATCTGCAGGTTCACTCAACTTGATCTCTTAATTCTTGTTTGGATATTTGTTAATGATGATCATTTCGTGCTTGGAACTTGTTCAGTACTTGTTCCATCGTGTGATTGTTTAGGAAACAACACAAGAAGCTCTATTCCCTTGAGATGGAACTTGCTGCTGCTAGGAATAAGGGTTTTGTTTTGAAGCAACTGCTTGAGACCAATGGGATTTACTTTGAAGGAAAGCCTTTGGTCATGATAGGTGTAATCACAACATTTGGCCGCCAGAAGAATAGGGACGCCATTCGCAATGTCTGGATGGGAAGTGGTAATTATATATGTTTTGTTCTTTCTCTTGTTTGATTAGAAATCACTAACATTTTAAATTACTCTGTCATGATTAATATTGCACGATTTGCTCACTGAGATTGTGGATTAGAGGTGGTTTTAACATTAAGAGTTCTTTCTTTGCAAGTGCATCTTTGAAGAAACTGGAGGATAGAAGGGCATTGTTGCACGATTTGTTATTGGGAGAAGGTTTAAATTCTTACTTTTAATTTTTCTGGGATGAGGGGCCATGTTGGATCCAAATTGTGATTCTTATGGCTTAAAACAATTTTGCAGTGAAAATTGTGGAAACAATCAGGATAAGGACATTGATCGTGAGAATAGGCTAACTAATGACTTCCTAATTCTTGTAAGTTTAACTAGTCGAAGGATTTTATTCTCTTTAAGCATTCTGCTTTACTGGAATTTGGCAAGTATTTTGTGGCTTACTGTGAGTGAAAAATGAGGTCTTAGAGCATAAGCTGGTTTAGCTCATTGCCTTCAACTCTTATGTTGACAAGATGATCACGTGAAATCAAATGAGGGGATCGCAAATAAAGCTAAATTGGTTTTTGCTTATGCTATAGATAAATGGGATGCACTGCAATTATGTTCATCAATGATGAATAATTATCTCAAGGCAAGTTTTAATTTATTATTATTGGCAAATAATTGTTGCTTTAGTTTTAATTCAATGTGTTGATTTTCGGGCACAAATATTTGGGATCAAATGGTCAATGTTACTTTGTTGCAGCTTGTCTATAATCAACTCTCATATAAGAGTTACATTATTGTTACTTTATAATAATTAGTTAATTATCTATACTCCTAATTTCTTCAAGTCGAATGTGTGTGCTGTGTCTATATATATGGCCAAGTTGATGGAATAGAATTTAGGTAAATATTATGACGAGTATATATTTAATTAGCATAGGGTAGTTCTATAGGATAATATTGCATGCTAGCTTAATTTTATTTGAGCTAATTATTTCTGGAAATAGTTTGAGTCTTTTTGGTATATTCAGGTTTTGTGTGATTAAAAAGTAACTTAGCAAGTCATGCATGCTTCTTTCCTCTCTTCTAGACCATTCTTGCTCCTATAAATTTTGAAATCACTCAACAAACGAATCATGGCATCGAATAGTAATAGAGAGAGATTAAAAAGATAGCACAATTAAAGCCTAAAAAGCATGTTTTCAACCATTAAGTGAAATTGGGAAGGAAATACAAAACTATGCATTTTATATGAATAAGTGTGATAGAATGTTGAGAAAACCACTCAAATTAAGTACAAAATATATCTCTAAATAGTGGTGCATCAGCAAGTTGCAAAAAAATGTGTTTTTTTTTTAATTTGGGAGGGAGGACTTGAATTTGATGTTGAAAATAAAAAAGCATGAAAAGAGAAATGGGGACCAAACTTACGCAAAGAAGACTTGAAAATAAGGTGTCTTATCAGAAAAAGTTATTAACTTTTAAAATTAATTCCAAATTGTGATCAAATCTCAAAGTTAATTATAGGAATATCGGGACTCTTGTACAAATGGTATCCTAATTAATCCCCCAATTATATGATAATATTTCTTGTGTGCCTTTATGCAGAATGCAATCAATTTTTCTATTCCTGTGCTATTTTGTGATTGGACATGTATTTGGTATTTTAAGCATCATTGACTTTTTTTTATCAAATTGTATCTATGTCTATGTAGTCCCTGAAGTTAGTGAGAGTCCAATAGAACTAGATATTTTCAATTTCAAAGTCCTAGGTGTAGCACTTGCTATGTATAATATTGATGAGATTTGATTCATTTTATAGTTTCTACAAGCATATACCATTATGTTTTAGCACTACAAGAAATATTAATTTTAGCGACTAACTTTTAGCGGCAATAGCTTAATGGCCACTGTTTGTTTTATTTAAGTTGATTTTTATGGCAATTATATATTTACCACTAATACTATATATTATAATGGCAATTATTATTATTGCCACTAAAAAATATATAAAAGATACTTTTAGTTAAAAATTTTTAGTGGCCATAGTATTATGGCTACTAGTATTCTTCCTAAAATATTTTTTTCATAATAATTAGCCAATTAACAAACAGAACGAGAGATTGCTTGAAATAGAGATAGAAGAGAGATCACCACGAAACTCTAAGCTCATCGTCATCGGTATCGCCGCCGCAGTTCCAAAGGCTTCTAGAATCGAGCAAAGGCTCCTCTTCCGCCTCTGAGATCGAGAGAAAGCGTAGATCCGCATCGCTATCATCATTTGTTCATCTCAGATCTATGTCGCCAAGGTCTTCCAGCCACCGTTGCTTCTCTTGTCGCAACACCACACCTCCGCCGCTTGCACCGCCTCCGTTCTTGCGTGTAGACGCACAAGATCGTCGCTGCGGTAGGTCTTCTCCGTTTATTTTTTCGATTTTGGTTTGAATATTCAGAAACATTTGATTCTCTCTCTGTTATTATTTTTGCTACGTTTGCTTGCTTGATCCTAATCAATCTGGCAGATCAATATGAAATCGAAGTGTTTAAATGTTTCAGATCCTAATTTTTTGTTTAGGTGTTTCAGGTAACTCTCGAATATCAACGTTTTCTCCAGGCCAATTTTACTTGGCTGGATTTCTTTAAAAAATTGAATAGTAGGAGAAACTTGTAAAAGTGGCCATGCATCTCACCACAATATCACAATGGTTTCTTAGCTTTTTCTGGCCAGATTCATGTGGATGATCACTTCTGTTAGAAATGATATCTTCTTGATTCTATCAACTTCCAAGTAAAAATTTGGAAGAAAATTTAAGAATGTTTGTGCTGCTTATGCTGTTTTACTGGGATTTATCTTTCTGAAATCTGAAGTTATGATGCATGTTGGTGGCTTATGTGACATTTCTTTCCTATTTGTAGCCACCGTCGATTGTTTCAGATGAGGTTTGCGCTGCATGTGATTTCAACCATCCTGGAAAGACATGTCTACGCAAACTTGAGTGGGCTTGGGATGGAGAAACATTCATGGCAAAGAAAAGGTGTGCCTCTCTTTTTGGTTAATGCTTGCTATCATTAGCATATTGTAGATTTATTTGTACACAATTGATTGAAATATCTATTTGAAATCTTTCAGTGACTATTATCATATAAAGAAGCAGATTGAGTCTGATTTTGTTGATGGTGCTAATGTAAGGTTATCAAAATCTTTTCTTGACCTGTCCAAGACAGAGCAACAATCAAGGTTGAAAGATCGTTTAAAGAAATACTGCCAGAAGGTTGGTATTGGTTTTTTAACAACTTTGGTTCATAATAGAGGTCATACTTAATCAAGATGGCATTCACAGCCATACAAGCATGTTGCAATAAATGAATGGGTTCGGTAGACAAGATATAATAAGGAATGGAAGCATTAGAAAGAGATTTGGGGTAGTGCCACGTGTAGAACAGATGGTAGAATTAGGTGGTTTGAATATGTTTGGTGAAGTCTTGTAGCTAAATTTAGGGGGTCCTAAAGAAAACTATATGCAAATCATTAAAAGAGACTTATCGGTTTAAACATGAACATGATTTTTGATAGAACATTATGCCATTATTAGATCCAGGAAGCTGATCCTGTTACTGGGATAAGGTTTAACTGTTCACTTGTTCTTGTTGAGGAATACTTCAGAAATTGTTGACTTTGCTAAAATTTGTAGGCTAGATTTCGGTGATTGTTTGTTAGGGTGTAGGCAATTCATTTAGCTTCACCCTTTTTAATCTTTACCCTTTTATGTCTCCCTTCCAAAACTTAATTTTTTCTGCCTACTTTTGACGATTTAGAATCTTGGTAGTTAGAATTGTAAAGAATCTTTTTCATACTTATTGCATTGTAGATATTTGAAAGGAAATTGACAATCTCATGCCCTTGTGTTATGCTAAATGTTGATGTGGCAATCAATAATACAAATGATCAGTATTTGATATGGATAAATCAAGCGAAGAGGTGAACTGAAACTAATAAAAGTTTTCCAGGTAATACTGGTCAAGATTATTAGCTTCAAGCACAAAGCATCATAGTATTTGATATAGATAAATCATTAGGATTGAGGATATCTGTTCGTGCTTTCATCTTGATGGAACACATATTCAAGTGAAAGTTGAAAGTAGAAGACAAGTTATATTTATTTTGGCAATTTATATTAAGCCATTTGCTTATTTCTATTCAGCAATTAATCTAAGAATCTAAAAGTTAAAAATTATCTCTTTTGCATCCACCCACAATATTTTGCTAGTTTATTGCTTAGTGATAAGAAAAAACTCATCATCTCTGTAGGGAACACCTGTAAGCGAACGTATACTATGATTAACAAATAACAATTTTTATTGGTAACTATGATCTGCCATCTATTTAGTGGTTTTTATTTTAATTTTTAACTCAATGTAGCTAATTTTCTGAAAAATAATTTTATTTTCTTTTTTTTTAATTCTAAATTATGAAATTCCTACTATTTGAGCCAGTTTATCTGGAAATTGATATAATTGTATGGAATTTTGATGTGAATATTTTATTATTCAAAATCTGATGGTTGGCAAGATTAGGGAATAATTAATTAGTTGGAGCCAGATTCTTAGCTTGCTTACAAGCACCAGTGAGGTTTATGGAGATCCTCTTCAGCACCCTCAGAAAGAGATTTACTGGAGCAACGTTGATGCCATTGGTAGTTTTCTTAATTTAATTTCTTATTCCTATACATATACTAACTATATACTAATGATATTAGAACTAATGGTTCTGTAGAAATGACTTGCCTGACATAATAATTTCATTTTCTTTGCTTTGCTTTCAGTACAAACAAGTTTTTAAGTTTGTGAGAAGCTTTAATGTTCTTCAAAAGCAGTAATATTACAGTTAGGATTTTCGCTCATCAGATTTGCACTCCTGCTCCTGGCACCAGTGTAATTTCTTCTTGCTACATATTATATTTAAGATGGTTTCTTCTAGGAATTCTTTCAACTTTGATCTTTCTTCGCCTCCTTCTAGTTTACTATGTTATTTGGTGGAGTATAATCAATAATGTGAACATAATTATTATGGATGATTACCAATATTTATGCTTAGCTACAGGAAGTAATAGACATTTTAGGTTGTTTGTTATTGTTTGTGTTTGTTTTCGGTGTTTTGATAGGAGTTGGGTGGGTAAATGCCGAACTGCATCTTAGAAAATTTTCAACTAGCTTGGTGGGAAATTTTGGAATTGCTGTCTTGTTCCTCTGTTGAAGGAACCTGAATTGAATTTAATTTTTGCAGGTTCATTATACTAGGAAGTTTTATGAAAACTTGGTACCAAGTTACACGGTATACAAGGTCAAATGCCCAGACCATTTGAGTTTTTCTTCAACAATTCAAAAAATTGTCACAATTCCCGCTGCCATGCAAAAGGTTTAAAGTTTTTCTTTTGGCATATTGAAGTAATTGATTCTTGTATTTTTTGTATTTTTTCTGAGGAGTTTAATACTTACGGATTGCAAATTCTGTTTTTCGAGTAGCTCATCCAGATTGGTTGCATAAGAAAGTTCGTGAAAAAGAGGACAATTTTAGTCATTGAAAATTAGTTAATGTCTTTAACTCATTTAAAAGGGATGATCACTCAAAAGGGAATAGTGATTCTAATGGTGTCAGCCTTATGGCTGATGAAGAGACTGTGAGTGATTGGAGGATTTTGGAAACAAGGCCAGAAATTTGCCAATTGGTCCTAGACCAATTATACGACATTATAAAGCTAATAATGAAGGGAATTCAATTAAGCTCAGTGGTCATGGAAATTCTCAGCAACAACATTGATAATAGTAGCAAGGACGAGTCACTTTCACTTATTCAACAAAAGAAAATATCATCTGAAAATGTTGACATAAATGTTGATTATCAAGGATGGCTTGAAATAAAGAAGAGAAAGTGGAAAAGTATCCTGGAAAAGAGAAAAAAAGTGAAGGTAAAGTTCTCATTGCAATCTTAGTATTGAAATCCATTTATATCAATATCTATGATTGTATTTTGGAGTGATTCTTCTAAGATCAAGCACCAGAAGTTAATGATGTTTGGATCTTCTACCGAAAATGATTTGTTTTTTGTATTGGGTTTATTGATGTTACACCACTATAATTGTGATAGTTAACTACGACAGCACAAATGAAAGCCCAAAAGGGGTCACAGCCAAATTGTGGAGGTTCATGCGCTCCCATATGTTGGGCAATTACCTGTCTTTGGATTTTGTTTGAAGAAAGTCTTATGTAGATGATAATGTTATATTCTTAATTTTCTGTGATTGATGATACTGCTGGTTGGGAATGCTTGCAACAACCCTTCATGCCATGGCAATGCTTCGTAGGATTTGTCATTGGGATTGGTTTATAGTCTAACTTGATGTAACATAATTATAGATTTGTAGCATTTTTTGTTGTTTAGATTTGTAACACGATTTATTATTTTTCAAGAGAAATTTGTGTATCAATATTTTAAGTTTAATGAAATATCTCTTTTTGTAGTAATTAATTTCAGTATATTTATATTATGCATAATAATAATAATTGTTGGCACAAATAATTGAGCTTCTAGAGAAAAAAAAGGTTAGTTCGTTGCTTCTAAGAAAATGAGTATAATATAACTAAAAAAAGTCTTAAGATTTTAGCGGCAATAATAATGGCAACTAAAAGTAAAGAACATTACAATTTTAAAATTATTTTTAGTGATCATATAAATTGCCAGTAAAATGAGCTTTTGCGGCAATAGTAATGGCCGCTAAAAATGAACAACATTGCAATTTAGGAATTACTTTTGGTGGCCATATAAATTGCCAAGAAAATGGCCGCTAATAGTTATATACCTTTTGCGGCCATTAAAAGGGTCTTTACCGGCAAATATTATAATTGCCGCTAAAACCTTTTAGCGACAAAGTATAAGACGGCTAATACCTAATTGCCGGTAAATGTATTAGCAGCTATTTTTATTGCCGCTAAAAGCAAAATAAATAGCCGCTAAAAGTGATTTTTTTGTAGTGTAGTTAAATGTATAAACCCTTATTTTTGTTTTAATTATTGTGTGTAAACATGCTTGCTTTTGATAATTTTATAGTCTATTTGAGTGTTTGCTGAATCATCAATGTCCCTAGCATTTTCAAAGAGGTGGCCACTTTACTTGAGTACCAAGAATACAATTCTCAAGAAATATGATGGTAGGTGATTATTCTCATATCTCTGATTTAATTTATAGTGTCAAGTGTCACAGTTGTATGCCAAATTTCTTAGTAATTTAGACTTAGTGACTTACTCTCTATTTTGTTGATATTTAAACTCATTTACAGTTTGATAGTATTACAGATTTAAAGATATATTTTAGGAGGTGTATGAATTATGAAGAGAGATGGAAGCAAAAATTTGAAGAACATTTGTATGGTTTGTTTTCACACTACAAGGTTTTTATTTATTTGTGGCAATTTTTTTTCTTATTTGTGGAGGTTTCTAAAACTCCCAAAATTTGAGGTGCCACGAGGTCTTTTGTGGGGTTTTTAAAAACCTCCACAATCTATTCAGTGGAGGTTTTGTGTGTGTTTAGTGGGGGTTTTATATTGGACTTTTGTGACAGTTTTAAATCACTTTTGTGGCAATTTAAAACCCCACAAATTAATTTTTTAATTTAAAAAAATTAACTATTTTGTAAGATATTCTCAAATTAAAAAAAAAGCAGCAGCAACAAACTTGAAGTCCTAACTCTGGCTATTGTCAATTGTTTTCAAATATGAGATTAATTGCTACTAATTGTTTTCCACATTTAGTTTTTCACTAATCATTTCATCTATGAAACATACTCTTCATTGTCCAAAAACTAGAAATAACTCTAATTGCAAGCTTAGTAGAAAGAAAAAGCATACACCAGCTAACAGCTTCGGCGACTTATCTTAAAGCATTTCCTATTGTATGAAAAATAAACTACATGCCAATATATATTCCTTATTCCATAATCAATACTGCTAAACATGTAAGAACTGTCATAGAACAACCATTACATTTAGAATAATAAAAACAACAAAAATGCACACCTCATCCTTATGTCCCTTGTCATGAATCTGAGATCCTATACCAAAACTCTTCCCCTCATTGCAAGCAGATTCTTCTCTCACTTTTCAAAAAATTAAGAGTAGAGTACACATTGAAATAAGAGGCCATATGTTCATAATGGTAAACATCAATGCAACAAAATAGAAAAAATAAAAGCCATAAAAGTATCATTAAAAAATAGAAATAAAAGAATTAATTATCTTTAGAAACAAAACAAAGTAGACAGTCAATTTCGAGAGACCACAGCATCCTGGTTTACACACAACAAAATTAGAACTTTGATCAAAAGCAAAATTAAGAGTTAATGCTTTCTTTGGTCTGGTGTTAATGAGTTCAAATAGTTTCTATGAATAAAATACATTAGTCAACTTGATCCCTTGATCATTTTGATTCATTTAGAAAATTTGTACAGAAAGTGAATAATTGAGGATAAGCTAACCGGCATAGCATGATGGTAGAATAGATAGTACTGAATAAAAGAGTGATAGAGAATAATCATGATATACATCTATAGCAATGTGTACTATATATTCTCTTTCAGAAACAAATAACAATCATATCATGCATGCATGCCACACATGCTAATAATCTTCATTATTTTATTATCTTATATATGCTATTTTTTTCTGTAAATTAGTCTTAGTGTTTTGGCCTTCATATTATGACCACATGCTGTGTTATATGCAAAATGCACAAATACCTCTTTTTCATGGTAAAATAAAGGAACACAACCACACAATGGGCAAGTGGAGCTAGCTGCAAATACTATCTCTGCATTTATGTACCTTTTTCAACACTAATTTCCTTTTCTTCTTCTTGAGTATAAGAAAAACAAATATAAATACTAACAAAAAATAAATAAGGTGCATTAACAAAACAAATATATCTAACAACTATTCAAGAATTGGGGGATTCCTAAGTATGTTAATCTAGGAAGTCCTCAACCTTTGATTCTCTTAATTAGCCTTTTATATGCATATCAAAATCAACTTGTTCATCGGTAAACTACCAATGCAAGGGAGGAAAAAAGATAACCTTGGGATGCATATACAATCAAAATTTCATTCCGAGCCAGAGGGAGCAGGAATTGATTCTTGAACACATACAATCCTCCTCCACAGGAAGCCAGCACTACAAAATTAAACAATAATCTGTAAGAGCAGATGCCCAAGGCATATCACCATCGTTCGGCAAGACCTTGCTCAAATCACTTTAAATTAAACCTTCTGACAGAGGTAACCCCTGCTTCCAAGCAAGCGACAGGCTATTTGTCTGGCTGAATAAAACTGGAGCTTCTTTTCAGAATCACCTAATGCCTGATAGGTCGCCCGATGTTTCTTATCTTCTTATACCCTAAAATCCCCCTGAATCATCACATAGCATCCAAAATCTGCAGTGAACAGATTGTAATCATAATGTATCATGTGACAAATGGAGGTGCAAGTTATTATTGCTAAGTAGTATTTGGTAACTGCTGTATACAAGTTTATGAAAATTTTGTAACTAGCAAGACTATAGGCGGATTTATAACTAAAAGTCCTACATCTTAATTACTCTAAATTGAAAATTTTAGGAAGGACTCCATGGCATAGTTTGAATCTTGAATTCATGTAGGTGATCCTCATTATGAGAAATATCCGTTTTTTAAAAAAATTGGGAATAGAACTTGAGCATCTTGTGGTAATGGTATAGTATTTTCTACACACTACTTACAGGTATTCATATGATTAATCATTAGCCATAGAATAGAACTGAGACATAGCTAAGATAAGAAAAATTCAAAGAGATTCAAATAAAATAATAAAAAAAAACCTGCAACTTTCCACCGTTGCCACCAAAGCTCATGCGAGCATCGACGTGTTTCTCCAAATTAAAACATTGTATCGTGGCATGTAATTCTTCATTCATATTTACTACCTATGTAGCAGTAATTATGCCAGAAAGAAAAATAAGAAATTCAAAATTGAAAGAAAAAAATCATAGAGCTAAGAAGGAAAAATTCTAAACTTTGAAGTGTAAAGAGAAAATGTAAAGAAGAAATTGAACCTGTTGTTCAACAGCTTTGTCAAATGGAAGTGCAGCTAAGGAGTCTTCTTCCATTGTCATGGTTGCAGTTAGTTTCATTAAAGAAGAAGAATGAATGGCAGATTCTCATGTCCTTTAGCTCATAAACTATGTACACATCATTGAACTTTTTCCTCTCCGCTGGCCTTATTATATCCTTTATCTTAATCACCTGCCACACAGAATTCACACCAAAAACTTCAAAACCAAAACCGAATAAAAAACTGATTAGAGAAAAATGAAATTGATTACATGATCATGGTCCATGTGACAGAGGAGCTTGATTTCCCGGAGAGTCCTCTTGGCATCGATCCTGTTGTCAAAGGCATTCCCGATCTTTTTGATGGCAACACCTTCTTTGGACTCTGAATTTGTCGCGCAGCTGAAATAGAAAGATGAGGGAAAATTGAATAAAATTGAAAAGAGAGATTGAAGAGTTGAAGATACTAAAAGACGCTGTAAGCGTCACGACCAACAGGTTGAATGGGAGGAAACTAATAACTACGCTCACCTGGCTCGTCACCCCACTCCCCAAAGAAATTGATAGAAAATACCTGCAAAATAGAGTCGATAAAGTAGATCTGATTAACCATAGTTTAGTTTTTTTAGTAAATACTATACAGTTATAATACAAATATGTTACCTTTATTGGAATCATTGAAGTAATTTATTGCTTGTTCAAGAACTTCATATGACATATTTAGTAATAGTCACTTGTCAAAACAGAACATTAAATTAAATATGTCTACTTTGAATGAGAAACATGAACATTGCTATGTTTGTTTTAAACAACTATTATGCTATATACTGAAATTTTTCTACCAATCTTGATCAGCAAAAAATGATACAACTTGAAGGTATACAAAAGATAACTATTTTTCATTTTGAAATTTGAATCAACAAAGTACTAAACACTTAATTTATAGATATATCTCAACAAATCTACATCAATAAAGGAGAATAACCTCTAATGGAAACAATTGAACTTAATGATCACCTAAACTATGAACCCTAACATCCTTTTTACTTCAAGAAAAATCAAAATTTTCAATGTCTATTCACCTTTATAATATATCAAATCAACTTAACTAAATCTATATCAAATTCTCTGTCTTGACCTGAAAAATTAACAGAAGAGAAGAGTATATTAGAACATAAGAAGCAGAATTTGTGTATAATTTTGCCAAAACTATATCATCAAATTATCACAAAATCTAATATCTTTGAAAAAATTTGAAGAATTGAAGAAAGCAAAGAACAAGAAAAAATTAGGAACAAATCCTCATTGTAATGACTCCACACGACATGAAATCAGTTCCACGAGATCTGATAGTTTTGAACGTGGCTTCAATCGAAGCTTACAGAGACTTGCTAGCTCGCCTTCTTGATCTCCTCAGTTAGCAGCACCGAATCCGCGCCGAAACGCACTTTGAGTGCTTCAAGCCGACGGAGAAAAAGCAAAACCAGTGGCATAACCCACGGTGGAAGACGACGGAGAAGCGGAAAATTTGAAGCATTACCTCAACAATCTAAATCAAATCGTCACTCTGAGAGGTCAATGAAAATTCAGAGGCTCCACGATTTCCATTTATAACTCCACCGGCAACGCTTGACGGAGGAGACGACGGCGGCAAGGAGATGAATGGCGGCGGTGATGAATCGTCCCTCTCCCTCTCTCTCTCTTTTTCTTTGTCGAAGCCTTCTTACTGTTTTTTTTTTTTTAAATTTTTATTATGAGCTAATATTTATTTGGGCTAAAATTTTTTTTAGTATTGATTGGGCTGTGGAAGTTATTGTTAATGATTTAGGGAGGTTTTATAAATTGTCACCATTAAAATATATTGTGAAGGTTTATAATAACTCTCATTAAAAAACTCACAATCAAGTAAGAATTTTATAGTGTTATTTTGATTAACCAAATTTTTTTTATTCATTATACATAGATAATTGACACTCTAAGTGACTTCAAGTACGAGCATAGGCTAATTTTATTGATTTAAGTTTTGTTAATTTTAATTGTTATTGCCAATGATGGCTTCCTGATTTCTCTTTTTATTCATTTATTTATTTTGTTTGTTTGGAATTGTTACTGCGTGCAGACAATGGCTTACTATTCTGTTTCTGATACAGTGGCAACTTATTACTTATATATAACTTATGTTCATTCCTTTATTTTCTTCCTTGCTACTATTATAGCCTAACTTGATGTAACATAGTTATAAGCTTGTAGCATTTTTTGTTATTTAGATTTGTAACATGATTTATTATTTTTTTAAGAAAAATTTGTGTATCAATATTTTAAGTTTAATGAAATATCTCATTTTGTAATAATTAATTTTAGTATATTTATATTATGCATAATAATAATAATAATAATTATTGTTGCCACAAATAATTGAAATTCTAGAAAAAAAAAAGAATTTCGTTGTTTCTAAAAAATTGAGTATAATATAACTAAAAAAAAGTCTTAAGATTTTAGCCGCAATAGTAATGGCAACTAAAAGTAAATAACATTATAATTTTAGAATTATTTTTAGTGGCCATATAAATTGCTGGTAAAATGGGTTTTGGCGGCAATAATAATGGCTGCTAAAAATGAATAACATTGCAATTTTAGAATTACTTTTAGTGGCCATATAAATTGCTAAAAAATGACCACTAATAGTTATATACTTTTTGCGGCCATTAAAAAGGTCTTTACCGGCAAATGTTATAATTGCCGCTAAAACCTTTTAGCAGCAAAGCATAAGACGGCTAATGTCTAATTGCCGATAAATATATTAGCAGCTATTTTTATTGTCTCTAAAAGCAAAATAAATGGCCGCTAAAAGTCATTTTTTCTTGTAGTGTAATTGGAAAGAAAAATATTAATTATAAAAAAATTTGTAAGAAGGATAAAATTGATACAAATAAAAAACTTAAAAAATAAAATTGAAACAAATCAAAATTTATGAGTATTTTTAAAACTTTTGTCAAACTTCAGGAACAAAAATTATACTATACTTAGTTAAATTAAAATTAGCTTAATGTTACATACAAAATAAAATTTGGAAAAAAGAGAAGAGGAGTTTTTTTTCATCATAGCCAGCTTCTTGTACTTTATTTTAGTTTTTGACATGCCAAATCAGCCTTACGCTTTCTTGATGTTTACAGGGTGTTTGGAAACAAGCCACCCTGCAAGAAATAAATGAATTCCAAAGATTTTTGGTAAATCTAAAGAGGATTTGTCTATACGTTCATCACAAAAGATTTCTAGATCCCAATAGACCCAATGCCAGATAGCCGCCAAAAAGCACAAGCTTGAAAACACAATATGTGCTCCAGCCACACTTTCATAACTCTAAATACCCGGATTCGGCGTAGTACCTCCTGTGATACTCCAACCGTCCCACGAATTGGTTATTCCTAAACGAGTCATGAAGGGTATAACAAACATACCCTGTCTCCATATTGGGTCAAGAACAGGATCAGAGGGATCAAAAACTGCTAATTTATATAGAGCCATCGAACCGGTCCAACCAGCAACCAGAGCCGTATGCATTATATGGACAGAAAGTAAGCGGCCGAGATCATTTAATATAACAGTATGAACACGATACCAAGGCAAACCCATGAGAATACCCCTCTCTTTTTTTTTCAACAAAAAATAGACACTATGTAACTTTATTGCACTAGAAAAAAGATACTAAAAAATATACTATGGAACCCCCTTTGCAGTCGATTATATCTGGTAAAGGATGAGAATTAAATTCAATTTCATCGTTTAAAACAAAAATAATTAAATTAGTTTAGATGGAATTTAATTCCTTTATTTTCTCTCAAAATCAATTCCAATTCAAATAGGTCTGATTTAGAATTCCATTCCATTGGAATTTCACTTAAAATTTAAAATGTCTTTATAATCTAATTACTTCTTATTAACTTTTTTCACTCACTTTCTCTCAATACATCCCACCTTTCATCACACATTCTCTCTTCTCTCACCATCTTCATTTTCTATTTTTCCCTTTCCTTCAACTTACTTAATATAATATATACATTTTTTTTAAAGATCTACTATGTAAATCTAAAAAAATATACACACATATAGATTTTAATTGTTTAACTTAGATTAATGACACCAAGCGTTTGCCAATCTATCCGAACATTTTAAGTAAAGTTGTGTCAATTATGACACTAACAAAAAGTGGCATAATTTTATTCTCTTTTAATAACATGAATTAGTTACTATAATTTATTATTAATAATTAAACTTTTTTTTACTTGCTAAGTTGGTTCTTGATAGTTTATATTTATTTTTTGTTATTGGTTTGTCGTTAAAATCAATCATAAAAAATCATTTAGTTTTTAATTAATAAAAATATTTTCTTGTGAAATTAAAAAGAAAAAGTAACGAAGTAAAACAAGTTTATTTAGAAAACGAAGGAAAAAAATAAATTAAAGTTCAAATAAATTGGATTAAGTGAAAAACAACAAATAAATTGAATACTCTATGTTTGACCTCAGGCTTGAATCAAACTTCAAACAAGAACTGAAGAAGTACTTCTTTGTTATTTGTTAGTCAATTTTAACATCAATTTATGAACTCATAAGCAATTACTAAAATAATAACTAAAAATGTCTTTTTCGTGATCATGAGCTCAAAACTACGTCCAAAGGCCATAATTAAGAAGGAGTGAAAGTGAATAGAACTAAATCGAGATAAAATATTAATTAGTTGTTATAATTTATTGTTAATAATTTTTTTTTTACTTGTTATATCATTATACCACTTAACAAGTTTATTTTTAATAGTTCATGTTTATTTTTTGTTGTTAATTTGTCGTTGAAATTAACTACGGAGAACCATTTAATTTTTTTACTTAATAACAATATTTTTTAAAATTTGATTTTTTAGATTGAACCAATTTTTGTTTTTTATAAAGAGATAAACAAATTTTAGTTGAAAAAAATTAATTAAAAATATAATTTTTAATTATTTTATATAATTTAATAAATAAATATATTTATTATTTAAATATAATATTATATTAATAAAAAATAAAATTATTTACTATAAAATTTTAATTTATTTAATAAATATTTTAAATAATAAAATTTAATTCAATTCTATAATTTTACTAATTTATTTCAAACATTAGAATTCAATTCAATTTTATACTATTAAAAATTTCTGTTAGAGGTCCATCTCAATTTAAATGATAAATCACGGTTACTAGGAGAAAAAACATCCGCAAGCTAAGTAGAGCATAAGCAGATACTATAAATGAAAAAATACTTCTTACAAATACATGGTTTGCGAATTTGCGCACAAGCTATATATATACTAGATGATTACGAGAAAAAATTACATAGGTAAAATAAAGGGTTAAATACAATTTTAGTTTTTCAGGTATAAGTTAAAATTTTTTTTTGTTTCTAAGCTCTTTTTGTATACAGAATCGTTCCTAAAGTTTAAAATCAAATTTTAAAATAATTATTTTTATTTAAATATTAAAATTTTAAATCAAATTACTCATAAAAATTATAAAATAAAAAAAATAAGAGAAAAAGAGTGTTTTTGTTCCTGTGAAGAGAAAATGGAAGAATAAAAAGGGAGAAAGGAAGAAGAAGAAGAAGCTGCCCACAATCTACCTTTGTCTCCGTTTCTGCCACCATTTTCGTATAATTTTGATCTCTAAAGTAAAGACGAATTTAAAATCAAGTTAAATTTTAGGGACAATTTTGTATGCAAAAAAAAAGGTTGGAAAGAAAAAAAAAATTCAATCTATACCTTAAAGATCGAAATCGTACAGTACTTAATCCTAAAATAAACTATATATTCTTTGTGATTTTTCTTTTATTGATGTTAAAAAAAAATATTATTTAATTTAATTTAAATAATCATAATAATTTGAGCATGAAATCATATCAAATTCACAAGGCAAACATAGACTTTCTAATTGCTTGCAACTTAATTGAGGTGTCTCTCATGGTGCAACGATCTTTAGGTTGTTGAGCTGTACATGACAACCCTACTCTTATCACTGCATCTACACATTCTTCTGCTTTGCGCCTCCAATGATGCACACTATGGTTATCAACCTCAATGCTATAGCTTTGTGTTGAATATTCACTACTCTCATTTGTAAGAAACCTTCCATCACCAACCTTCATTATTACTTTATTCTCATGATCATCCATTGCTGAGGCAAATTTGTTTAGGCATAACCCTTCTTTGAACATTTCATCAGTTGGCCTTTTTCCTATGAACATCTCCAGCACTAAGATCCCGAAGCTATACACATCTCCACTTGTTGAAACCTTCCCTCCTTCCCCGTATTCTGAAATTGTATATAGATAAATATAACCCCAATATTAGAATGAATTAGTATTTTTATCTATAATAACATTATGCGAATATAAATATTTTAAAATTAGGTCAATTTTGTCTTGAAATTATAGATTATGGCACAAAAGTTTATACAATTAAACTACTCTATCTTATAAAAAGATTGTAGGAGACAAAAGTCATTATCGACTAAGAAGACCAGAGTCTCCGTAGATAAAAAAATCAAATAATAAGATTTTTAGTTATTATTTTCATGTGAACGAGTTTAATTTTTTACTAATAATTAATTTTAATATTTGTTATCTAAAATTTGAAAGAATTTAACGTGTATATTTTTATATTTGATTAGGTGTTAAGTCTAGTTTACAAATAGAAATAATTAATTTTTATGCTTGCAATTTAAAAATAATATATTTCTCTTTATGTATATAAAAATATAATTAGATGTTAGTATAAAAAAATTTATATTGATAGTTATATAATGAACTCAAAAATATCTTTTAAAATATAATAATTGAAACTTGATTCTAACTTTTAATCACAATATTAGTATTCTTTTAAAAAGGGGATTTACTAATTTTGGAGAAAAATATTTTCTCTTAATTTTAATAAGAGAGTGTCATGTGACACATTTTGATTATTAAATTAGTTAGTAATATATAAATATAATATATAATATCGCTATATTTAAAGTTTAATTTTAATTTAATTTAAATACAATGAGAGAATGTTATATTGTATATTTTGATTGTCAAATTTATAATTAGTTATTGATAATGATATATAAGAGAGATATAGTGAGTGAAGAAATGCGAGAGATAGATAAAAGGAAAGAGAGAAGAAAAAACTCTTTAATTTTAGAGAGAAAATTTTAATTTCAATTGTAATGAGAGAATAATATGTGGCATATTTTAATTGTAAAATTAGTAATATATAATAGATAAAGATTAATATGGTTTATGGAAGCAATATTTTGTACCTGGTGCAATGTAGCCTATTGATCCCTTAAGTCCAAGTGTGCCACTTTCTTTGTGTGTTGCATTTTCAGAAAGAAGCCTTGCCAATCCAAAGTCTCCAACATGTGCAACCATGTCGTCATCTAGAAGAACATTCATTGGCTTCATATCACAGTGAACTATTGGTGGGTCACAATCATGGTGTAAATAGTCCATAGCTGAAGCAACATCAATGGCAATGTTCAATCTTTGCAACAAAGTTAGAGATGATCCTGACTCATCATCGTTTGGGTGTAACCACATGTCCAAGTTTCCATTTGCCAT
Source organism: Arachis ipaensis (assembly GCF_000816755.2). Classification (NCBI taxonomy): domain Eukaryota; kingdom Viridiplantae; phylum Streptophyta; class Magnoliopsida; order Fabales; family Fabaceae; genus Arachis; species Arachis ipaensis. The sequence goes on from NC_029794.2 coordinate 53,915,278, forward strand.
AAACTGCATAACAAGTGCCTTGAAATCCTCTCCCTTAGAATCAAGACTGGAACAAGAAGTAATAACCTTCACTAGGTTCCGGTGCCTTGCATTCTTCAAAGCTTCACATTCTGCATTGAAACTCTTACAAGCCTTGCTTTGTTGCATGTCCAACACTTTAACAGCAAAGGTGGTGGTTTCACCGCTGTCTAGGGTGAACTCGCCCTTGTAAACAGATCCAAATGCTCCTTTTCCGATCAAATTTTCAGCTGCGAAATTCTCTGTGGCAATCCGTATCTCATTGTATGACATACTTTGAGGTAATCCCATCACTAGAGCAGATGTTGAATTGACATTACTCTCTCTACTTCTCCTCCTTTTGAATATTACTATCCACAACAGAGAAAGCATTGAAATGAGAAGAATAGTAGCACCTATAACTGCAAGAATGATAGGGAGTAAAATATGTCTCTTCTTTTTGCCCACATGGCATAAAAGTATCCCCAACTTCCTTGCAATTTCCATGTCAATGCTACAAAGCATGTCATTTGCACGGAGATCAACCTGGCTAAGGTTCATGAAAACACCTTTCATGGGAACTTGTCCTTCCAAATGGTTGAAAGACAAATTTAATGTATTTAGATCCTGCAGCTTCTCCAAACTTTCAGGAATAATGCCACCGAGGTTGTTTGAAGAAAGATCCAAAGTCTCCAAGGATGCTAAACTCCCTAGAGTTGGGATTAAGCCACTGAAATTGTTTCTCCCCATCTCAAGTATCTTCAAGGTAGAACATTCTCCTATTTCAGAAGGAATGGAACCTGAAAAATGGTTGTTGGAAACATCAAATATCTCAAGCTGTTTCATGGTACTCACGCCAGATGAAATTGATCCATGCAATGAGTTTCCTCCAACGGATAAGTGTACTAAGCCAGGAAGGTCGAAAATCTCCTTTGGTATAGTTCCACCAAGCTTATTCATTCCAATATAAAGAAAGTTTAGTGACTTGCATTGTCCTATACTTTGGTGAATTCTACCTGTGAATTGGTTGTATGCCATTGAAATAGTAGACAGAGAAGTGAGATTCCCAAAAATATCTGGTATTTCCCCTGACAATACATTATCATCTATTGAAAGTTCCACCAGATTACTTAGAGATCCGATCTCTGATGGCAACTCACCAGAGAAATGGTTGGATTCAAAAGATAAAAACTCAAGATGTTGAAATTCCTTCCATCCTTGAGGAATCTTACCAGTGAGAAAATTATCAGCTACACAGAACCAATATAGTTTGGTAGACAGATTCTGAATAGAACTTGGAAGTTCTCCAGCCAAATTGTTGTGATAGAGTATGAGAACTTGAAGCTTAGTTGAGTTTGTGAGGGAATCAAAGAACTGAGAATTCAAGGAAGTGGTGGAAGAGAGAGAATTGTTTCCAAGAGTAAGGTATACAAGATTTTCAAAGTTGTTGAAGAAAGGCAAGTTCCCATGAAAGAAGTTGTTAGAAAGATCAAGGTACTCAAGTTGTGAAGAATTGGATATGGAATGAGGAATCGGCCCTTCAAACCTATTTGTTGCAAGGGAGAGATTCTTTATATTTGGAAGTGAAAATCCTAAAGAAGCTGGCAACTTTCCTGAGAGATTGTTGCATGTGACAGACAAGTATGTTAACTGAGAGATGTGGAAGAGTGAAGAGGGAAGTTGGCCGCTGAGATCATTTTCCGATAGCTGAAGCTGCGAAAGATTGCCAAGGTTGCCTATTTGAGTTGGAATTTCACCTGACAAGTGATTCCTTGCAATGGCAAGATACTTAAGAGATGAGAGATTGCACAACGTTGAAGGGATTTCACCCGTGAGATTATTCACAGACAAATCCAAGCTATGTAAACGTTTGAGTTGTCCCAACTGCGGTGGAATTGAGCCGCTGAGATTGTTGGAAGATAAGAAAAGGATATTGAGAAGGGAAAGGTAAGAAATGTCTGGTGGAATTTGGCCATGGAATGAGTTGGCAGAGAGGTCAAGTGAGTGAAGGTAAGTGAGTTTCGAGAGTTGAGAGGGTAGTTTTCCAGAGAGGCTCAGTCCTCTTAGATTCAGAGATTTGACCCTTCTTCCAATATTGGAGCACTTCACACCGTACCATTCGCAATGGTGGGAGTCTGTCGTCCAAGTTGAGAGTGTGTTTTGGGGGTCAATGACTTTGGATTTGAATGAAAGAAGGGCTTCTTTGTCTGTGGCAAAGTTGCATGCAATGCCACTAATATGAACGAGTAGGAAACAAAGGAGCAACAACATTGTTGTCATGAATTTAAGTATTTAACTATGTGTTGAGTTGGAACTCATGGTTCCTTAATGAATACGCATACAGATATTTATAAGTGAAAATATTTACTTGCATTGCTTCACGCGTTTGTTTGATATATCGTTGTTTTTGCTTGGGAAGGGAGAATGAGTCATAAACGTAACCAAAAAGCTAGACATATCAACATTTCAGCATATGTTTTAGAATGGGATTTTGTTAGATAAACAATTATTTTTGTGAATAATGTGAATAATGATTCTAAAATTAATTCAATAAAGTAAAAATATATTATACATTTAAATTATTTATCTAAATCTTAATATTAGAATAACTGTGTGCAGGTGAACACAAGTTTTTGGATGTGAATTTCCAAAGTGCCAACACTTGAATGTCGACATTTGTGTTAAGACTTGAGAATGGAAAAAAGTGCAATGGAAAGCGATGTAGTGGTCCATGATACTCACAAGGGTCTTGATGAACTTTAGTGTTTTACTTAATAGTATTTATGTCCAAGCAGCAAGGCACTTGACTCATTCAACTTACTTTTGATCTGCACTTGACTCATTCAACTTACTTTTGATGTTTATATTCACATCTTCACGTAAAAATAATAATTCAGAATTGTTAGATAATTTAACATATTTAATTAAATTTTTTAATAAAATATATATTTATATTTTAATTATTATTTTTATATAAAAATATCACGTGAATAACTATCTTATTTATAAAAAAATTATTATTTTAAAATTACTAAATTACCTTGTTGAAAATATAATTTCCTTCAATTTTCCTCCACTTATTAGCCACCAATGTTACCATTTAATTTGGCAACATAATTGACTAGAAAATATTTTGTCATTCAATTTTCATTTTCATAAATCTAACCAACTATAAAATTGTTTGTGCGTGTATTTTTCTTAAAATGAAGTTCCTGACACATAACAACTAAATTAGTTTGAAACTTAATATTTATCACTCTTATTTTTCTAAATCTAAATAAAAACTAAATTGATACAAGATATACATAAACTAGTCTCTTGCATAAGTAGTTATAATACATGGAGAAGAAACATTTTTCGGAAAAATGATCACAGCGCCATATTGGACTTTTGTTTATTTTTAAAGTTAGGTTTGGTTCTAAGAATATAATAAAATAAGATGTTGAAAATAAAATATAAAAAAATAAAAATATAAAAATTAATATTTTTATATTTTATTTGGTAATTATTTGCTAATGTACTAACGATATTTTTATTCATGTCCTCCAGTAAGTCTCGTTATTTAATTTATCGTTAAGATTGGAAAAAAGTGCAAAGGAAAGCGATGTAGTAGATTAGTAGTCTATGATATTCATGGATATTCCTAAGTGAACTTTTCGTAGCATGCCTATGAAGCAAGGCACTTGTGACTTGACTCACTCAATGGGCTTTTGATATTTATATTAATTTTTGGTAAAAATAATAATTTAAAAAAATTAAATAATTTAACATATTCGATTAGTATAAAAATATTACGTTAGTAACCATCTTAATTATTTATAAAAAAGTAATTATTTAAAAAAAAAAAAAAGTTATTACTCACGTATATAACTGTCCGTACTAGAAGCGAGATTACGAATTGAAAGGGTGAAGATTAGAGATCTTAACTTTGATGCGTATAAAATCAGGTCAGATGAACAACTTGCAAGACACTCTGATACTAAAGTTAATAGTGTATTAGGTAGTAAGAAATTTTTTCGTTTCCTTACCTCTTAGTTGCTTTTTCCTTTTAATTCTGCCCTATAAGGCTGCCTTTTTTCCGGCATCTAATGCTTTTATGTCTCGTTGTTATTATTGAGATTCGACGGTTACAGACTTTAATGATGCAACTGTTATGGCAATCTTGCCGTTATCTCATAACGTCGGTTATGACTTAATTGTTTGTTCTGTTACATTCTTATTTGTCCAGAACAGTGTCTCCAATTTGGATTCCCAGACCTGGACTTTTTGGTTGGGGGCATCTGAGTTCAGGAAGTCAGACATGTCTCTAGATTGGAATTTTGAAAAGTTCATTAAAAAAAATTGAACAGTTTCTTTTAATTTCAAAGCAATTATAATTTTCTTATTTTACAAACCGTCAGTCACACTCTCAAATTCTTTCTCAGCAATAAATGCAACATTATTTTGAAATTAAATAACCCTTTATTTTCATTTTACCATTCATTTTTCAAAACTTCTCACAGACGCGAACAATCTCTCCTTCCTCCCAGTGAACTTCTCTCTTGTCTGGTCTTCCTTCTCCATCGCCTTCTTCGCTGCCGTCACTTCTTCTACCAGCGCTCCAACACATTTGTTCAAGGTCAATGAAATTTTTTTGTCTCTTTCTATTCCTGTGTGTTTTGCTTTGCAGTTTTTCCTTCTTTGTAAACATTCGCACATTTTTCCCTTTGCACATTTTCCATGTTTGTTGGCGTTGTTTGAAATTTTTTTCGCATTTTTTCTTCGTTTATTCTTTTGATTAGGCTCAATATAGCAGGGACACCACTGTTTTGAGTTTTCTTTTTTCAAATAATCGATGATTTGTCTTGCCCCCATTTTCCAGAATTTCTGTGTTTTTCAGGCTTGTTTTGTATCTTACTTAAGTGAGCCATAAATTTTGTAGCTCTAGGACTTTTGCTCTTTGGTAACGTAGTGGTGGTGACATAGTGGTGGTGCCCCTGTAGGTTATGGGTAGGAAAAAAGTTATCACGATCCGAGGGTGTGGCAGTGTTGCGAATTTGCCGAGACCCCGACCTGCCCCTATCCAAAGGATGAATAGTGAGCTCGAGGTAGACATATACTCGTGGGTGTCCGAGGAGATGAAGTCTACTCCCTCCACGATTACGCAAAAAAAAAAAAAAAACTTGACAATCTACGAGAGGCATAAGTTATTTTTTATTCTGATATTAGTAACTTGTATATTTTCTGTTTGCCGAGGACCGGGAATCGTTTGTGCCACATAAATGAACATGTCGGCACTGCCCCGGACTGATTATGGATGTATGATACCTTATTTTTCAGGATTGGGGTTCGTTTACCATTTTCCAACTTTCAAGTGAGTGTGCTAACTCCTATTGGATGTGCCTCCTCGCAGCTCCATCCTAATTCCTGGGCCATTATCCGACGTTTTGAGCTTTTATGCTCGTTCACTACAAAAAAAATGTCTATGGTCACAGTATAGCTAGTGGAAAGGGTGACCATAGGTCTATGACCACGGTTTTTAACCTATGGTCACGGGTTTTTCACCGTAGCCTATTATGGTGTCGACATAGACTTATGGTCACGATTCTTTTATCTATGGTCACAGTTTCTATAGTCACGATTTTAGTGATTAAATTCTGGGCCACATTTTTTTACTGTGATCATAGGTTACTCTATGGTCACATGTAAAAACCGTGACCATAGCTTGCACTATAGTCACTGATTCGTAAGCATCTTGTACTCTTTTTTCCTACATTTTCTAATTATTTTTTGTTAGAAATTATTTAGTTTTATTATATTTTAATGCAAAAATCTTCTTTGGTTGCTACTTTGAGTTGTTTTGGTGTTTTTATTATTTCAGGTGAAATTCGGGCGAATTTGACAGAGTTTTGAGCAAAATCAAAGGAAGAAAGTAGATGCTGTCAACCCTGACCATCTTGCATTACAACGAGCATAACTTAAGTTAAAGAACATTTAATTCACGCGGTTCCAAAAGCATTATAAAGCCAACTTTCATAGCTTTCCAACGATATATAATAGTCTAAACTTTTTCTCTGGAATCACTGCCACATCTGGTGCTAAACGCCGAGCCTGGCATTTAGCACCCAAAGAGGATAGAACCAGCGCCAGAACTCCCTTCTGCCGGCGCAAAATGCCAGAAAAAACACCAAATACGGGTCAAACTCACCCAAGGGAGCATTTTTAGTGGGATTTAGATTTTAATAGCTATCTTTTATCATATTTTAGTTATTTTTATTTACAAACAAAATCTTGTAGGCCCAGACTTTATTATTTTATTTTAGTATCAAATAAAATTAGGTTAGTATTTAAGGAATAAGATTCACCCTTTAGGGGGCATTTCGGATCAGACTGCTGCACGGCACACTTTTAGAAGAACCCTAATTTTCTCTGAAAGCCACAAGCAACTAAACCTCTTGGCTAAGGTTAGGAGTTCTATTTATTTCTATGGATTAGAACTATTATTCTTCTATTTTAATTCATGTTTTGATTCAATTATAAGGATTGTTTTCGTTCTCAATCTTATGAATATGGGTGAAACGAGAGTATGATCCTTATTCTACACGAGTTCTTGTGATTCTCGAGAGAGTTATCTCGCTTGAACTACAGCTTGAAAATAAATTCCTCCTAAATTACTAATTACATGAACTAATTGGGATATGTGACATATAATCTTGTTAGCTTTGGGTAATTAGGGTTTTTGTGGCTATAAACTAGTTGTTGAACTTAATCCTCTAATCGGAATTAAGTGACCACGAGAGTGGCGGTTGATCAAGGTTAGAGGAGGCTAAATCACTAAGAGATTAGGGTTTAGACATTTATGGTTTGCCATGAAATGAATCATGCATTGTTAAAATAGTTGGTAAAAACTTTTAATCCGGAAAGATAAACATCTCTAAAACCTTAATTGTTTTCTTATATTATTTTCACACCAAACCCACTTATTTGCTTTATTTACTTTCTTATTTACTGTTTCATATGAATTGCAACTTTGAAAACCCTCTTTAATTCACCTAATTGAGTCCAACCTGACAACCATTACTTGCTCAATTTGACAATCCTCGTGGGATCAACCCTCACTCACCTGAGGTATTACTTGGATGACCTGGTGCACTTGACGGTTAAGCTGTGCGAAATCTCTTTTTACGCACCAAGTTTTTGGCGTCGTTGTCGGAGATTGTTTATGATTGACAACTACTAGTTGTTTGGTTCCTTAAATTAGGTATTTTTTATTAGTCTTGTTTATTTAATTTTTCTTTTAATTTTTAATTTTTTAATTTTATTTATTTTCTCTTGATTTTCGAATTTTGCTCTATTTGTT
>NC_029794.2:53922682-53932662 GCF_000816755.2 Arachis ipaensis
TGTTGCCCCTTAATTTTTTATTTTAAGTTTAGTGTCCCTTTAGTATTTTTCCTTTATATTTTTTGAAAATAGTAGTGTTTTTTCCCTTTATATTTTTCTTAGTGTTTTTGAAATTTTCAGTTCAGTTGTTTGCTTTATTTTATGTTATTTCTTTGTACATAGGTACCTCACTCGAAATTCTCTACACTATGACGTAGAAATTTTCCTTTTCTTCATTTCTTGTTTGTATGTGATCAGAAACAGAAAGGAGTTATAGAAGTGGACGTTATAGATGCAATTCTTGCTCAGAACAAACTCCTATCTCAACAAATGAATCTTGTCTCTCAACAATTGAGTAGCATGCAGAGCTTACTTGCTAAAGCTCATAGTGCTCCTCCAGATACTTCTTATGATATGAGTGGTGACTTCCCTCAAAGTGAGCCTTGCAACTATGGCCAGTATACACCTGAGAAGGTCACTTGCATGGAGAATTCCTCCAGAAACCCCTACGATACTCCTTAGTCTCAGACTTTTAATCAAGGGTGGAGGAATCACTTAAGCTTTGGGTGGAGAGACCAACCTCAGAGACATCAATCGAATTATGTCAACAATTCTCAGGGTGGTTTCAATCAGAATCAATTCAACAACCGTCCTTCTTAGCCTCCTCAACCTCAGAGTACCCTTGACTTAGCATCCATTGTTGTAGAACTCGCAAAAATCCAACAAAGCTTTATATAGGAAGCCCAAGACTCTTTTAGGAATCTGGAGATGAGAATAGACCAGATAGAAAAGTGAATACCTGAGAGACCTTTCACTCTTTCTAGTGACACAGTGCCTAATCTAAGAGAAGAATGTAAGGCCCTCACTATGGCCAAAGAGGCCGAGCCTAAGGAGGTGCATGTTGCTAAGAAATTGAAGGAAGAGAAGGCTCAAGAAAAAACTGGAAACACACTGTTACACGCCCCACTGGTGGCACAAGAGCCTGAAGTGCTACACTCTTAAAAGCTTCAAAAGGAGACCAAGGATGAGCAGTTATCTCAGTTCTTGAAAATCTTTAAAAAGCTACACATCAATATTTCTTTTGCTGAGGTGTTGGAGAAGATGCCTCCCTATATGGCTTTTAGGAAAAGCCTACTCTCTGAGAAGAAGGCCCTAAAGGGAGATGAAATGGTGGTCTTGACCAAGGAGTGCAATGCACTAATTCAGAAGAAGCTACCCAAGAAGATGCCAGATCTTGGAAGCTTTCTGATTTCTGTACCATTGGGACTATCATTTTTGAGAAAGCACTGTGTGATCTTGGTTCAAGTATAAATCTGATGTCTTTGTCTGTGATGATGAAGAAGTTGGGCATCCAAGTGGTACAGACAACAAGGATAACCCTGCAAATGGATGACAAGTCTCTGAGGCAGGCATATGGGCTAGTGGAGAACGTACTATTCAAGGTTGGAGAGCTATTCCTTCCTGCAGATTTTGTGATACTTGATATGGGAGAGGATGCAAATGACTCTATCATCCTAGGAAGACCATTCCTAGACACTAGAAGAGCCCTATAGATGATAAGAGAGGTGAACTGGTGCTAAGGTTATAGGAGGATTACGTGGTGTTCAAGGCTTTTAAACCTCCACCCCTCTTTGACAAATGAGGTACCTGCATACAGAATTCAGAGTTTAAGCTTCCTCCTTTGATGAAACCAATAATATTCTCCCTGATATCAAACCTAAGTTTGGTGTTGGGTGTGCATTAACCACAAGGAAGGAGTTCCTAAGAAGAAGGTGCGTTCAGGTTGGAGGAACAAGAAGATTCCTACTGAGGACTTATCAACTGGCATGAAGGTGGTGTTCTCTAAAAGTCTAGTCATACCACACACCATGAACAGGATCATGTCCCTTGAGAATATTGAGCTGATCCATGATAACACAGGGAAGAAGTTCACAATTAGGGGTGAAGACCTGAGCCCTATGACCCTCCTTAGAGGAGCTGACTGTTAAGCTAGTGACAGTAAAGAATAGCTTGTTGGGAGGCAACCCAACCAGGAGTATCCTTTAGGTTATTTCAGTTTTATTTTAGTTTGATTTCATTTTATTGTTCATTGATTTTCAAAGTTCTCCTAGGTTTTCTAATTTTTGTAATCATGTACAGCATTTAAAAAAGCAACAAGAAGACTTAAAGTGAAGAACAGGAGGGTGTTTAACGTCAGGAAGGGTGCATTGGCTTAGGCGTTTAACGCCCAAAATGGGCGTTCCAATTAAAAATTTTTTATCCCCTATGGGCGTTTAACGCTAAGGGATCATTCAAAAAAAAAAAGAAGAGAGTTTTAAATTTTAAATTTTTTTCTTCTATCACTTTTATCTTCTTTTGTATTATTTTTACTCATCCATCTGCTCTTCATGTCCCTTCCTGTTTTCAGTTTACTTTGCTTGAGGACAAGCAAACTTTAAGTTTGGTGTTACAGAGCAAGCTCTCGGTTTATATTATCATCAATAACACCGAAGGGAGGTGAATAATCTTCATGGAAGAGCACAGCTTGAGGAAGGAGCAGCAACCACCATAACTGAGGTGGTTAATGATAAACCACTATTTTACGGTTTATTTTGTATTGAATTGAGTGAATTTTATCCATTATTCTCACACTTATTCATAGAATTCGCAAGTTTTACTTTTGCCTTCTTAATTTTGTGCTATGATTGAAAACATGCTTCTTTGGCCTTGAATTTGCTAAGTGTTAATCCTCTTTCATTACCATCGATGTCGTGACATGTGCGTTCAGTGATTTCAGGTTTTCTAAGGCAGGAATGACTTAGAGGATGGAAAGGAAGCATGCAAAAGTGGAAGGAACACAAGAAATTGAGAATTTTAGAAGCTGGTAGCGACACGTACGCATGGACGACGCGTACGCGTGACTGGTGCAGTAGACATATGACGCGCACGCATGGATGACGCCTATGCGTGGCCAGTGCCGAGTTCAAGCGACGCATGCGCGTGGCCAACGCGTACACGTGACAGAGCGTCACATGCTGCAATTACAGAAAACGCTGGGAGCGATTTCTGGGCTGCTTTTGACCCAGTTTCAGGCTCGAAAAAACTAATTAGAGGCTGCAGAGTGGAGCTGGAAAGGAGAATCAATCATTAACATTCATTCACATAATTTTAGGTTTAGATATAGGTTTATAAAGAGAGAGACTCTCTCATCTCTCTAGGTTTTAGGATTTTTAGTTTTAGTTCTTCTCAAATTCAGATTTCTACCTTGCTTTAATTTAGTCTTCTTCTACTTTTATTTGTTCTAGTACTTTAGTTTATCTACTCCTCTTGTTAATTTTCCTTTTTCGCCATTTTTATGTTTATGAGCTCTTGTTACGTTTGATTTCTTTTAATGCAATTTATATTTTCCATGTTTATTGTTACTCTCTTTAATTGTTAGTCATTGATGCTTGCAATTGGTTGTTTAGATTTAATATTCCTTGTTAATTTTCTATGTTCTTATTTTATGCCCTCTAAGTGTTTGATAAAATGCTTGGGTGGATTATAAATTAGCTTTTTGTATTCTTAGCTTGGATTGAGTAATTTGGAGACTCTTGAATTGTCAAAGTCTTTTATTGGTTGGTGATTAAAAGTTGCTAGTTGGATTGAGCTTCACCAACTCTAGTCATTGATTAGGACTTGTGAACTCAAGTTGATTTACTCACTTGACTTTCCTTCAATTATTAGAGGTTAACTAAGTGAGAGCAATTTGCAATTACCATCATAATTGACAATGATAATGAGGATAGGAATTTCGATTCTCAACCCTTGCTAGGACTTTTCTTTGTTGTTGGTTTAATTTCTTGTTATTTACATTCCTTGTTTATTAAACTTAAAACCCAAAAAGATACAATCTTATAACCAATAATAAACTACACTTTCCTGTAATTCCTTGAGAGACAACCCGAGGTTTAAATACTTCGGTTAATTTTATTGGGTTTGTAATTGTGACAAACAATTTAAATATTGATTGAGGTCTAATTGTCGGTTTAGAACTATACTTGCAATGCGAAATTTTTGTGAAAATCTTTACCGACATTTTTCCTCCATCAGTTAAGTTTCATTATCCCTTACCTTATCTGACCTTCTGTTCTTCCGGTACCTTTTAGCTTATCTCCTGTTTTTCTATTCTAGCTTTTGCATGATCACTGGTAAGATCTCTTCACTTTCTAGTTTAGTCCCTTATTTTGTTTTCTATTTATTTTGAAAGATGTCTCATGTATTCCTCACTGAACTTGAAAAATCAAAAAGAAAAAGAAATAATAAAATGCATGAGACTTGAGTATATATATGAGTTGTTCTGATTACTTTGATATGGTGGCACTATCTTTATTTCTAAATGTATAAATTAAATAGTGCATCTTTGATATTGGAGTTGAGAACATTGGTTCTTGAGAAACAGGAACTTAGAGAAGTATTATAGACTCTTTGAAATAAGAAAAAATTGATTCTTGAAGCAAAACAAACAACAAAAAGAAATAAAAAGAAAAAATAGAAAAATTAAAAGAAAAAGGTCCAAGGCTTTGAGTATCAACGGTTAGGAGGGTCAAAACTGATCTAAAGCTCAAAAGAGTGGTTTTCCCTAACCATATGCTTGTGGTGTGAAAGTGTCAAGTAACCCTTGAGACTGAACACTTAAAGTCGTCACCAATTGCTTTTGCTAGATATGCCTAAGGCTCTGAGCACCACTGTTCGGGAGAAATAGAAAGAAAAATTCGAACCTAAAGAAGTTCCCCAGTTTAAGTGCTTGTGGTGTTCTTGTTTCAAGTTAAGCTTGAAGACAAAATACTCAGAGTTACGGCTAGGCTCAAGGTAAAAGGTACCAAAGAAAAGAAAGAAAAAAACTATGTTCAAGAATCAATTTGAGCCTAAAGAAGAGAATCTATAATATCATTCGAGTTCTAGTTCTGAAGGATACTAATGCTTCTGAGCTTCAAAGGATAGTGAGATGCCAAACCTATTCAGAATTAGAGTGTCATTAGCCCCATTCAGTAACTTGACCCGAGCTTAATTGACAACTTGAGTCTTAGGCATTTTCTCTTCTTGGTCCTATATTGTTTTGGTTACTTGAGGACAAGCAACAGTTTAAGTTTGGTGTTGTGATGGGTGAGTATTTTGTACCCTTTTTTCCTTCATTTTCTAGTTGTTTTTAGTTAGAAATTATTAAGTTTTGTTATATTTTAGTGCAAAAATCTTCTTTGGATGCTATGTTGAGTTGTTTTGGTGTTTTTATTATTTCAAGCGAAATTTGGGCGAATTTGGCAAAGTTTTGTGCAAAAATAAAGGAAGAAAGTAGATGCTGTCAACCCTGACCTCCTTGCATTCCAACGACCATAACTTAAGCTACAAAGGTCCAATTAATGCGGTTCGAAGAGCGTTGGAAAGCCAACTTCTAGAGCTTTCTAACAATATATAATAATTTGTGCTTTTCTTATGGAATCACTGCCAAATTTGGCGCTAAACACCGAGCCTAGCGTTTAGCACCCAAAGAGGACAGAACCAGCACCAGAACTCCCCTCTGCCGGCACAAAACGCCAAAAAAAAATGCCAGATATGGGTCAAACTCACCCAAGGGAACATCTTTAATGAGATTTAGCTTTTAATAGCTATCTTTTATCATATTTTAGTTATTTTTATTTACAAACAAAATCTTTTAGACCCAAACTTTATTATTTTATTTTAGTATCAAATAAAATTAGGTTAGTATTTAAGGAATAAGATCCACCCTTTAGAGGGCATCTCGGATCAAGACTGCCGCACGGCACACTTTTGGAAGAACCCTAATTTTCTCTGTAAGGCATGAGCAACTAAACCTCTTGGTTAAGGTTAGGAGTTCTATTTATTTCTATGGATTAGAACTATTATTCTTCTATTTTAATTAATGTTTTGATTCAATTCTAAGGATTGTTTTTGTTCTCAATCTTATGAATCTGCGTGAAACGAGAATATGACCCTTATTCTACACGAGTTCTTGTAATTCTCGAGAGAGTTATCTCGCTTGAACTACAACTTGTAAATAAATTCCTCCTAAATTACTAATTACATGAATTAATTGGGATATGTGATATATAATCCTGTTAGCTTTGGGTAATTAGAGTTTTTGTGGTCATAAACTAGTTTTTGAACTTAACCCTCTAATCGGAATTAAGTGACCACGAGAGTGGCGGTTGATGAAGGTTAGAGGAGGCTAAATCACTAAGAGATTAGGATTTAGACATTTATGGTTTGCCATGGAATGAATCATGTATTGTTAAAATAGTTGGTAAAAACTTTTAATCTGGAAAAATAAACATCTTTGAAGGCTTAACTGTTTTCTTATATTGTTTTCACACCAAACCCACTTATTAGCTTTATTTACTTTCTTATTTTCTCCTGTGTTGTAATAACCGGTTATCTATTTTACATATATAATAGATTACTGTAGTAGTTAATTATGAAATTTTAATGTTGTCATGTCTTCTTCGAAAAAAAAAACTCATTAATAGACCTAAGTGTTTTAATTTGTCTCCTCTTTATTTGATTTAGGTTATATATTGTTAATTAATTAATGTTGGTTAATTGCTGGTACTGAACAACTGAATAGAAGAATAGTTCTTTGTATAGGCTCTGAATAAGTGACCATAGACCTATTTAAGGTCACTCCCAAAATCGTGACCATAGATCCCTTTAAGTCACTCTAAAAAATCGTGATTATAGACCTCTTTAGGTCACCCTTTCGTAAAATCGTGATCATAAACTCTTTTAGGTCACCCCTCAAAACCATGATCATAGATGTCTTTTGATCACGGTGAAAAACCGTGACCATAGGCCATTTTAGGTCACCCCCAAAACCGTGACCATAGACCCCTTTAGGTTACCCCCAAAATCGTGACCATAGACCCTTTTAGATCCCCCCTTTTTTCGAAAAACTGTGACCATAGATCATTTAAGGTCACCCCAAACCGTGACCATAGACCCTTTTAGGTCACCCTAAAAAATCGTGACCATAGACCATTTTTTGTCATCCCAAAAAACTGTGACCATAGACTATTTAGGCCACCTTTTTTTAAAAATCGTGAGTCCGTGACCATAGGTACTCTGGTCACCTTTTTTTAAAAAACCATGACCATAGCTTTTTTCTTGTCATGGTAAAAATCCGAAACCATAGACCATTTATAGTCACGGTTTTTTATCATGACCAAAAAACCGTGGCCATAGACCCAAAATGTTGTAGTGGTTCCTGGATATTAAACCTACCCTTAGAGTCTTTTTTTACTTCTTCACTTTGACCGTTTTTTTAGGTCTCAGGGTCGTGGATTCATCTCTTTTCGAAGTGTCCCGAATAAAAAATTTTTACTTTGTTTGAGGAATTCTATCACGGATTCAAAGAAAATTTTTTTAAGATCGAAGGGGTAGAGGGCACCACTCCCTTCTTTTTTACTTTGAAGAATGCTCAAAGATTTAATCTTTATTAGAACTATCATGTTTCTTCACCAAAAATTTGAATTTTTGGTGTGAATTCCAATAAACTCCTCAGCATCAATTTATTAATGATGCTGTGGAATAAACGACCTCTAGTTTTGTGGAATATCATTATAAATGAGCAGGTTGCTCAAAATGCTATTAGTAAGTCTCCTATCCTTCGTATCTTTATTTTTTGCTTTGGTGCATGTTTAGTTTCTCCATTTTATGGATTGCCTTCTGCTTTTATTTTTTAGTTGATATGGCTGGGGGACTTGCTACTATCGCCGATATGAAGAAGAGATTGGTAACCCAACCTCCGATCATGGGTGGTGGCAACAAAATTTCATCTTCTGCCACTGTTAGTTGTCAACCACAGTCTTGGATGGTTGAAGAGAATGGAAAAAGGCAAGGTCCCAAGGTCTACATCTTGGAAGGGAATTCTCCTACCAACTCCCCAGCCAACAAAAAGCTAAAGAATGTTAGACAAGATGATGTTGCTGCCTCAACCCCCACCTCCTTCAGGCATGTTTGAATAAGGGATTTCGAGCTCCTAAATTTGTGAATCAACACTTTATGGATGAAGACACCAGGAATGTTCTTGCTAATATGCCTTTGAAAGATACTCTTCCTCGAGTTCAGAAGATGCTCCTGTGTTCCGTGACTTATGTTCAGGACACAAAATTTCTTTCTAAAGATAAAATGATTGCTGAGGCCAACACCCTAATCCAAAAGCTAAATAGATCGGTTACCAATCTTTAAGGTAAACATACTCTTTTGGAAAACGAGGTGAAAAATCTAAAGGCAGCCTAGGCTGCTTCTGACTTAAGGGATACGACTTTGAAGAAGCAGGTCTCCAAGTTGATAAAGAAGATAGAGGAATTCGATTTTTCAGTTAGAAAAGCTGAACATGCAGCTGTTGATGGTGTGTTCGATGCCAAGAAGTACATCTTTGACCAAATCAAGTTGAAGGCTCCTGACTTGGATGTCTCCGAAGTTGATGCCTTCAAAAAAGTGGTGGATTTAGGGTTTAGGATTTTGGTTGTTTCAATATTGTAATTACAATTTGTTACCTATTTTTCTAAATGTTTTGAATTTAATAGTTCGAAATTGTGACACTTTTTGCAGTATCCTCTCCTGTTATTTTTTTGGGATTTAACTTTATTTGTTCCCGTTATATTCGGGATTAACTTTAACATTTTATCATTTCACTGTTTATTGTATATCCTTCTTCATCAAATCATTTTATCTCAAAATTTATTTTTCAGTTCGATTTCGTCTTTAAACGAATGAGGGAATATTTTAACGCATAACATACAAATGAGGGGGTATTGTAACATGGATTTATTATAGGATTCACAAAAAATATTTAATAACTCAAATGTTTATTTAAAGTCGCAAATAAAGTTTCTTTTACCGAATACAAGTGGGGTCTCATTAAAAACCTAGATTGCTAGGAAAAGAATGTCCTTATTCTACTTAGCAAAGAAAATAAAGGGAAATTTAAAAAAGTTCCAACATTTCCTAAGAATGGTACCCTTTTAAATGGGTTGCACTCCAACTTCTCGAAATTTCGGAATCGTCCAAAGTTTCTAACTTGTATGCACATTTCCCCAGTGTTTCTTTCACTCTGAAAGGTCCTTTCCAGGTCGGGGCTAGCCTACCTCGTATTTCTGGTAACTCGGCATCGGCTTACCTTAGACCTAGATCCCCCACTTGAAAACTCCTGTATCAGACCTTTGTATTGTACCTTTTGGTCACCCTTTGTTTTAGAGCTTATTCTGCTAAATTAGTCATGCCCCTGACTTTATCAATTAGGTTCAGACTCTCATGAGATGCCAATGTTCCTAAAAGTATTTTTGGACTTGGCTCTCCAAGTTCTACCGGAATCACCGCTTCTTCACCATAGGTAAGCCTGAAAGGTGTCTCGTTGGTAGTGGAGTGTATTATTATTCGGTATGATCACAGTACCGACTACACCTCGTCAGTCCAAGAATCTAGGTGTTCATCCAATCTTTTCTTCTACCCATTCAAAATTACCTTTTTCACAGCTTCGGCTTATTCGTTTGTCTGTAGGTGTTCCACCGAAACAAATATTTGTTGGATTCTTAAGCTGGACAATAATTTCCAAAATTTAGAACCTGTAAATTGGGTTCCATAAATCTATTTTAAAAATATTTTTATTATTCAATTTTCATTTTTATAAATCTAACCAAATCTAACCAATTATAAAATTGTTTGTCCCTGTATTTTTCTTAAAATAAAGTTCCTGATATATAACAATTAAATTAATTTTAAACTTAATATTTATTACTTTTTTTTTCTAAATCTAAATAAAAACTAAATTGATACGAGATATAGATAAACTTGTGGATTATTGTCTCTTGCATAAGTAGTTATAATACACGGAGAAGAAACATTTTTCGAAAAAATGATCACATTTTTACATTGGACTCTTGTTTATTTTTAAAATTATTATGTTTGATTTTTAGAGTAAGATAAGATAAGATATTAAAAATAAAATATAAAAAAAATATAAAAAT
>NC_029794.2:53932754-53934017 GCF_000816755.2 Arachis ipaensis
CAACCTAAGATTTATGATCTCTCGATAAATACCAACTTTAAAGTGTAATGATTCCATCCTCTCAAACTTTATTGAAGCTACTAATACCCACAAATATCTTATCCTCATTCAATTAGAAATAATGCCCTTTTTTAATGTCTCCAAATTGATGTCATTTGCTAATGTACTAATAACGATATTTTTATTCGTCATGTCCTTCAATAAGTCTCGTTATTTAATTTATCGACATATATGTTAAGATTGGAAAAAAGTGCAATGGAAAGCGATGTAGTAGACTACTGTCTATGATATTCATAAGGTAGCGTTTGTTTTGAGGTATTGAAATAAAGATTGGAAGATTGAGATTCAGTATTATGTTTGTTGGTTTGGAGACTGATACTAAAATTTTTGTCTCTGTCCCCAAAATTTTAATATTTCAGTACTTCTAAAAAGTAGGGACACAAGAGACTGAAATTTTTAAAAACGGAGACTGAAACTTTAATAACATTTTATACCTAAAATACTCTCATTTCAATTAATTAATTCCAATTTTATTCTTTGTACAAATTAAATTAGAACTTCATTCTTGTTTTAATTTTTGTCTCCATTTTGTACCAAACAGAATATTAAAATTTATTTCTGTCTTTGTCTCTAAGTCTTTGTCTCTCAGTTTCAGTCTTTCAATCTCTGTCTCTCTACCAAACACTACTTAAGTGAACTTTTCGTAGCATGCCTATGAAGCAAGGCACTTGTGACTTGACTCACTCAACGGACTTTTGATATTTTATATTAACATTTTCGGTAAAAATAATAATTAAAAATAATTTAATATATTTAATTAAATTATTTATAAAACAAAAAGTTTTCAATAAAGGTTTTGTGGCCCAAAAGTTTTTCAAGAGGATCTAATTTTGGCCCAAAAGGGTGTTTCAGGTAAAAAGTAATTATTTAAAAATTTTAAAATTATTTTTTCAGTCAAAATGATTTTTTTTTGTTATCCTTTACTTATTACACCATCAATATTATCATTTAATTAGACAATAAAATTGTCTAGAACCTATAATGTTCGGACACCAATACGGATACGGAATATGACATGACACGGGACACGTCAATATACGAATTTTAAAATCTTATAAGACATGGGAACACGCATACATATAAAATATAAAGTATTTTTTAGATAAATCGTAATGATATTTTGATATTTTATTGATATTAAAATATAAAGTAATTTTTTTAATTATTTTTAATATCTTATTTTAATTATATCAAGATATCAAG
>NC_029794.2:53935990-53947546 GCF_000816755.2 Arachis ipaensis
TCTAAATATAATATTTTTATTTATATTTTATCTATTAAATATAATTTTATGTTTTAATATTCTAATTTTAATATCTTGTGCAGAAAACAAACACAACCTAAGATTTATGATCTCTCGATAAATACCAACTTTAAAGTGTAATGATTCCATCCTCTCAAACTTTATTGAAGCTACTAATACCCACAAATATCTTATCCTCATTCAATTAGAAATAATGCCCTTTTTTAATGTCTCCAAATTGATGTCATTTGCTAATGTACTAATAACGATATTTTTATTCGTCATGTCCTTCAATAAGTCTCGTTATTTAATTTATCGACATATATGTTAAGATTGGAAAAAAGTGCAATGGAAAGCGATGTAGTAGACTACTGTCTATGATATTCATAAGGTAGCGTTTGTTTTGAGGTATTGAAATAAAGATTGGAAGATTGAGATTCAGTATTATGTTTGTTGGTTTGGAGACTGATACTAAAATTTTTGTCTCTGTCCCCAAAATTTTAATATTTCAGTACTTCTAAAAAGTAGGGACACAAGAGACTGAAATTTTTAAAAACGGAGACTGAAACTTTAATAACATTTTATACCTAAAATACTCTCATTTCAATTAATTAATTCCAATTTTATTCTTTGTACAAATTAAATTAGAACTTCATTCTTGTTTTAATTTTTGTCTCCATTTTGTACCAAACAGAATATTAAAATTTATTTCTGTCTTTGTCTCTAAGTCTTTGTCTCTCAGTTTCAGTCTTTCAATCTCTGTCTCTCTACCAAACACTACTTAAGTGAACTTTTCGTAGCATGCCTATGAAGCAAGGCACTTGTGACTTGACTCACTCAACGGACTTTTGATATTTTATATTAACATTTTCGGTAAAAATAATAATTAAAAATAATTTAATATATTTAATTAAATTATTTATAAAACAAATATTCACATTTTAACTATTATGTTCGTATAAAAATATCATGTGAGTAACTTATTTATAAAAAAGTAATTATTTAAAAATTTTAAAATTATTTTTTCAGTCAAAATGATTTTTTTTTGTTATCCTTTACTTATTACACCATCAATATTATCATTTAATTAGACAATAAAATTGTCTAGAACCTATAATGTTCGGACACCAATACGGATACGGAATATGACATGACACGGGACACGTCAATATACGAATTTTAAAATCTTATAAGACATGGGAACACGCATACATATAAAATATAAAGTATTTTTTAGATAAATCGTAATGATATTTTGATATTTTATTGATATTAAAATATAAAGTAATTTTTTTAATTATTTTTAATATCTTATTTTAATTATATCAAGTATTTAAAATATTTTTTATTTTAATAAATAATAATATATACTATATCTAAATTTATTTCAAAAATATATGTTAAGAATAAGACCGGACACTGTCACGGTCTTGGACACACTCCAACGCTACTGTGCCAACACTCGGACTTACTCAACCTCTTGAGCTAAGACAAAGTCAGCCTAACCCTCAATACTTAGCGAGAAAGCTAATAACACAAGAGAACACAAGAAAAAGGAAGCTTTGGTGGAAAGAACACTTTATTGCTCAAGTATTTGTTACAAATCACCCACACATGATTCTCACATTAACTCTCACTCCCTATTTATACCATCTACCTCCTCAATGAATGCTTAGAATTAAATCTAATCAACAGTCTAGATTAATCATCTAGAACCTTCATTACAAATATCTATCCTTCTATATTTCTCTAAATACTTCTAGATTGTTCCATACTACTCTTCATACTCCTATATACATCCACACTCTTCTAGAACCTTCTAGGGTATTTCAGGACCTTCTAGGACATTCTAGAATGTTCCGGAACCATCTAGAGCATTCTCAAATACTCCAGAAAACTATACAAACACTGTTAAATCTAACCTTCTAAAATTTATCGTGACATTCTTCCCCACCTAATGCGCAGATGTCCTCGTCGCGTTCTTTTCATGATAGCGCTCTAGGTGTTCTTGGAATTGCCACAGATCTTCACGAGCTTCCCAGCTAGCTTCGATTATCGGGAGCCCTTTTCACTTGATCAAGTTTTGGATACTTGGTGGTACTCCTCTTCGTCGCACGACGCAATTAGCTAAGATCTCTTCGATTTCTTTATCAAATGATCTAATCACCACAGGCGGAGCACGACTTGAGTCACCTCTACTCGGTTCATCTTGGTCTTCATGATATGATTTAATCATACTCACATGAAAGACCGGGTGAATTTCATAGAGGGAGGGAGTTGTACTTTGTAAGCAACCTCCTTAACACATCCAATGATCTCAAATGGCCCTTCATATTTGCGGATTAAACCCTTATGAACCTTGCGAAAGGCTTTGAATTGTTGTGGAAGAAGTTTGATCATTACCTTGTCTCCCACTTGATAGCTTGCATGCCTCCTCTTCTTATCTACCCATTTCTTCATCCTCTTTGCAGCTTTGTCAAGGTAAGAACGAGTGACATCTTCTTGTTCTTTCCATGACTTAATCATATAATAAACTCTAGGGCTCTTTCCAAAGTAAGAGGAAGAAAGAGAGTGAGGTGTAAGTGGTTGATGTCTAATCACAATCTCGAACGGACTCTTTTCTGTAGACTCACTCCTTTATAGATTATATGAGAACTGAGCAATGTCGAGGAGTTTTGTCCAGTCCTTCTGATTAGCGCTTATAAAATACCTCAAGTAACACTCAAGTAAGGCATTCACTCTCTCAGTCTGCCCATCGGTTTGAGGATGGAAGCTTGTTGAGAAATGAAGCTCCGACCCAAGGAGTTTGAATAGGTCTATCCATAGTTGTCCTGTGAAGCGTGGATCTCGATCACTAATGATACTCTTAGATAATCTCCAATACTACTTCACAACATTCTTGAAGAATAGTCATGCTGCTTCTTCTGCAGTGCGGTCAGTTGGGGCAGGTAGAAAAGTAGTATACTTCGAAAATCGATCCACTACTACAAGAATAGATCCAAACCCCTCAGACTTCGGTAAGACAGAGATAAAATCTAGAGAGACACTTTTCCACGGTCGCTCTGATAGAGGTAGAGGTTCCAACAACCCACTTGGTGTCTTATTTTCAATCTTATCTTGTTGGCACACAAGACAAGTCTTCACAAAGCTCTCCAGTACATCTCTCATTTGAGGCCAATAATAAGAAGATTCAATGAGTGCCAAGATCCTTCACTGACCTTGATGACCAGCCCACTTGGTGTCGTGGCATTCTCTCATTAACTTTTTTCTTATATTTTCTCATTTAAGGACGTATAGTCTTTTCCCTTTAGTAGAGAAGGTCATCTTCTAGCCAAAATCTTTTGATCTTACCTTCTCTAACCAACTCCACCAACTTCTTGGCTAGTGGATCATGATGTAACCCTTCCTTAATGATGCGTATAATGTCTCCTTCGACCATGGAAATTGACTACATCCTATAAGGTGCTGAGGCAGGCGGCTTTACTCCTGACTCCAATTCAATCTTGTGGTCCACCTTCCTCCTAGGTGGTAGTTGTTTTGGAAACTCGGGAGGCATCACATCCTTATTTTCTTTAAGGACTTCCTTGATTTTGGGAGGAACGTCTTCTCTTTCAGATGTTGACTCCTCTTGTAATAGGGCCAAATATGTAATTTCTTCCTTCTTAAACCCTTTCTTGAGTTGCATAGCAGAGAGTATTGGTGGTCCTCCAACTTTTGAGACTGTAGGGACCATGCATGGAGACCCTTTCTCCATGACACATACTATGTCGTAGTATGGCATAGGTATTATATTTGCCTTTCTTTGCAAATCGAGCACGATGACTATTTTGAAATTGTCCATGGGTGCTCCTGAGAAATCTACAAGGCCCTTCCAAGAACCAAGAGTCATCTCAATCCCTTTTGCTACTCCCTTAAAGGGTTCACCCTTGGTATTCACGGGTTTGAACTAATCATTCTTTTCGGTGATCTTCAACCCAAGCCTCTTTGCTTCATCAGGCATGATGAAGTTGTGTGTAGCACCAGTGTCGATCATAGCCATGACGAGTTTTTCATTGATAAAGGCTTTGACATACATCAAGCCTTTCTTTTCTATAGTGCTTGCCTCTTTGCCCTTCACAATATTCATGAGTTGGATAAATCTAACACACTCATTTACTTGAGTTTGAGCCTCTTGTTCCTCGGTGATAGATGCCAGAGTCCCTAGCTTGGGACAATCCTTTATTTGGTGTGGTCTCTTGCACACGAAGCGTCTTCCTTTGGGCACAAAAGCCTTCTTCTTTTCTTCATACTCTTTCTTTGAGGAATATTTTCCTTCCTTCTTGGTTGAGAAACTCTTCCCCTTGTCTCCCCCACCTTTAGTAGAACTAAGCTTGGAGGAAGACTTGGGTTTAGAGCCTCCCCATGATACTCAGTAAGTGATTGGCCACCACGATGGTCTCATCGACATCCTTAACATTCCTTCTTTGTAGTTCTTGCTTTGCCCAAGGTTGGAGTCCATCAATGAAGAAGAACAATGCATCCTCTGATGCTAAGTTGGGGGATTTGAAGTGTGAGAGTAGTGAACTCCTTTACATAGTCGCTAATTGTACTCTTGTGCTTCAACTCCCTCAACTTCTTTCTTGCTTCATAGACCACATTTTCAGGGAAGAATTGTCTTTTCAACCCCTTTTGAAATCTTCCCATGTGACTATATTGCAAGTACCATTTTCCATATCTACGCACTTTCTCCTCCACCACAAAGTAGCATTATCAGAAAGGTTGAGAGCTGCGGTGCGTGCCTTTATTGCTTCTTCGACCACCCCATGGCCTTCGAAGTACCTCTTCATTTTCCATAGGAAGTTCACCACCTCTCGAGCGTCCCTCACACCCTTGAACTCCATTGACTTTGGGAGATCAATCTTTGTCGTCTCCCTTATAATGGTTGGTCGAGATTTTGCCTCCTCGAACCAAACTCGAACTTCCTCAAATAACTTCAAGAAATTCTCAAGCTTCTCTTCGATTTGGAGCATGCTTTCTTTGAAAGCATCTAGTTCTCCTAACATATGAGTCTCGAAGGTCTCCTTGTCATGTTCTATCATTTGGAAGCACTCATCCATAGAGGATAAAATATTCTCCAACATAGAAACTATCTCTTCTAAGAGGTTAGAATTCTTACCTCTAGGCTCACTTGAAGAACAAACCTTCTTGCCTCTTCATTGAGAAGGAATAGTATTCCTTCCCCTTTGAGACTCAACATGCTCCATGGTTACACTAGAAGCCATACCCACAAATCACTTGTACTCCCTCTCGAACCTTGCTCTGATGCCAAATTGTCGCGGTCTTGGACACACTCTAATGCTACCGTGCTGGCACTCGAACTTACTCAACCTCTTGAGCTAAGACCAAGTCAGCCTAACCTTCAATACTTAGCAAGAAAGCTA
The DNA here is from genome assembly GCF_000816755.2 of Arachis ipaensis. Lineage (NCBI taxonomy): Eukaryota > Viridiplantae > Streptophyta > Magnoliopsida > Fabales > Fabaceae > Arachis > Arachis ipaensis. Next base: position 53,941,411 of record NC_029794.2, read on the forward strand.
AGAACACAAGAGAAAGGAAGCTTTGGTGGAAAGAACACTTTATTACTCAATTATTTGTTACAAATCACTCACACATGATTCTCACATTAACTCTCACTCCCTATTTATAGCCATCCACCTCTTTAATGGATGGTTAGGATTAAATCTAATCAACGGTCTAGATTAATCATTTAGAACCTTCATTACAAATATCTATCCTTCTATATTTCTTTAAATACTTCTAGATTGTTCTATACTACTCTTCATACTTCTATATACATCCACGCTCTTCTAGAATACTCTATGACATTCCAGGGTCTTCTAGAACCTTCTAGGGTATTCCAGGACCTTCTAGGACATTCTAGAATGTTCCGAAACCATCTAGAGCATTCTCAAATACTCTAGAAAACTATACAAACACTGTTAAATCTAACCTTCTAAAATTTACCGTGACAACACACTGACACGTGATGGTATTTAGGTGTGTCCAAGTATGTCCGAAGAAAATTTTTTTATTTTTTATTAAGACACGGTTTGACACAGCAGACACGCGTGTCAGACGAGTGTCGATGAGTGTCGTGTCCGAAATGTGTCCGACACGTAAACACAACTGATAAAACGCTATTTTAGGGTTTATCTTGTGCTTAATTTAGTAGATTTTACCCATTATTCTCATACTTAGTCATAGAAATCGCATGTTTTACATTTTCCTTCCTAATTTTGTGCTATGATTGAAAACATGCTTCTTTGGCCTTAAATTTGCTAGTTTTAATCCTCTCTTATTACCATTCGATGCCGTGATATATTTGTTAAGTATTTTCAGGGTTTATAGGGCAGAAATGGTTCAGAGGATGGAAAGGAAGCATGCAAAAGTGGAAGGAATACAAGAAATTGAAGGAATTGCTAAGCTGTCAACCCTGACCTCTTCGTACTCAATCGATCATAACTTGAGCTACAGAGGTCCAAATGAGGCGGTTCCAGTTGCGTTGGAAAGCTAACATCCGGGGCTTCAAAATGATATGCAATTTGTCATAGTTGCCTTGCTGTTAGGCGACACGTACGCGTGGATAGTGCGGCAAACAAGCGACGCGTATGCGTGGGCGACGCGTATGCGTGATGGAGCCACGTACTGTACGTATCAGGAATCGCTGAGAGCAATTTCTAGACTGTTTTTGGCCCAGTTTCAAGCCCAAAAACACAGATTAGAGGCTGGGAGTGGAGCAAAATCAAGGGGAACTTTTCATTATTCACAATTTAGGTTTTAGATGTAGTTTCTAGAGAGAGAGGCTCTCTCCTCTCTCTAAGTTTTAGGGTTTATCTTAGTTTTAGATTTATTTCTTCTCAAATCCAGGTTCAATGTTCTTTTAATTTAGTTTTCTTCTACTTTTATTTATTCTATTACTTTAGTTTATCTTCTTCTCTTGTTAATTTTCCTTTTCCACCATTTTTATGTTTATGATCTCTTGTTACGTTTGGTTTCATATTAATGCAATTTATGCTTTCTATGGTTATTGTTGCTTTCTTTAATTTGTGTTATTGATGCTTGCAATTGGTTGTTTAGATTTAATATTCTCTTATTAATTTTCTATGCTTTTATTTTGTACCTACCAAGTGTTTGACAAAATGCTTGGTTGGATTCTAGATTAGACTTATCTCCTCTTGGCTTTGGTTGAGTAATTGGTGACACTTGAGTTATCAAACTCCTTTGTTGATTGATAATTGAAGGTTGCTAATTGATTTGGATTCCACTAAAACTAGTCTTTCCTTAGAAGTTGACTAGGACTTGAGGAATCAAATTGATTCATCCACTTGACTTTCCTTCATAATTAGATGGTTAACTAAGTGGGAGCAATGAACAATTCTCATCACTATTGAGGACGATAATAAGGATAGGACTTCCAATTCTTATTCCTTACCAAGAGCTTTTATAGTTGTTAGTTTGTTTCCTTTGCAATTTACTTTTCTTATTTCTTAATCCAAAACCCCAAAATATACAACTCATAACCAATAACAAAAACGCTTCCCTGCAATTTCTTTGGGAGACGACACGAAGTTTGAATACTTCGGTTATTATTTTTAGGGGTTTGTTACTTGTGACAACCAAATTTTTGTATAAAAGGATTCTTTGTTGGTTTAGAAACTATACTTGTAACGAGAATTTATTGTGAAATTTTTTACCATACAAAAATCCGATCATCAACGACAACTCATCAAAGTGTCCATACGTACTTCATAGTCTAGAACATTATTCGGTCATTCAATTTTTATTACAATAAATCTAGCCAATAATATAGGATTGTTTTTGTGTCTTTTTCGTAAAAGAAAGTTATTACTCACATGTATAACATAAAATGGAAAACTAAGTTTCAAACTAAATATTTAAGTCACCAAAAACAAAAAAACTAAATATTTATCACTCCTATTTTTCTAAATCTAAATAAAGACTAAATTGATAGAAGACAAACAGTGGATTATTGTATCTTGCGCAAGTAGTTATAGACTTATAGTATAGGGAAGACTTTCACATATGCCATTGTACTTTACTGACACACTAGTATTCATTAATTTTTCACCGTGGATATAATGAATAAAATAAGTTGGTGGTGAAGATTATAAAGACACTTTTTGTTGTGTATATGCGAAGATGTTGAACACCGTGAGATGAGCACCAACCATTTTGTTAACCGAAAAGTAGATTTTTTTGAAATGTGGCTTGATGCCCTTGTTGTATAAATGATAGCGCACACTCAAAGCAGCTCATATTGTGGTGTTGTGGAAAGCTAAGTTAGTGTTGGACTTGGACTAGCTAAATATAGTGTTAGAGGCAGATGTCAATTGGACTTAAGTTATTGGTTAATGAATTTTTTTATTTAAATAAAAAAAAATATATATAATTATAAAAAAAGAATAACATGATTTTCACACACACATTATGTAAGTGAATTTTGTTGGGTTAAAATTAATTTGTATGACTTATATACCAAAAAGACTTATTATATGTGTAGCAATACTCATTTTAATATTTAATAATATTCATCAATCATTACTATCAATTTTAAAAAATATACATATATATAATCGATTACAGTTATGCCATATTTTATTCTAAGTCATCTTTAATTTTATATTCTCCATTCCCTTGACAAGAGCACATAGTGGTAAAAAATATTCAAAGTTTTTCTATTAATCTTTGATCTTTTGCAAGATTTGGTAAAAATCTAAGATTGTATTTTTTTAGAGAGATAGGATAATAGGATAGAGACCAGGGACGGATCTATGTGTTTGGTTGTAGGGGCAACCGTCCCCACTACAATTTGAAATTTTTTTGAGTAGTATATGATAATAATATTTATTTGCTTCCACTAAATTATTAAATTTGACCCCACAATAATTTTTTATTCAATTTTTGATACTTTATAATCAATTTAAAAATTTTATATTAGATGTCATTAGAATGATCAATTATCAATTTAAATGAAATTTATGATTTTTTTTAGAAATCGACTTAAAAGAGTATTATTTATTTTTTTTTATATTAGTTTTAATTATTTTTGTAACAACTGCATTAATTAAAAGAACTTTTTCAACTATGAATCTCAATAAGAGTTGGCTTCTAATTGTATGAGAAGTAAATTTCTAAATAAGCATTTACTGATATATATATACTACACATTTAAGTCTTTTTATGAACTAAGTCTAACCAAGTTAAACAATAAGACTTAGAATAATGCTAGTCATAATTGATTTTTGTTATCTTAGATTAATTTGGTTGGACTTATTTAACAAAAAAATTACTTGAATGTGTAGTATTATTCTATATAAAAAGAGAGATATTTTGATTATATTGTTAAGAAAAAGATTACTCAATTTTTTTAAAATATAAAATCTAAATAATAAAATTCTAAATTATGTGTTATTATTTAAATTATTATTTTAATATTTTAATTTGTAAATTAAATATTTTAAAGACTAATCATATTATATGTACATAGAAAATAACCATCTATATACATATTGAAATAAAAAATACATATTAAAAATAAATTAAATAATACATGTATTTATATACAAATATATAATGATTAATGAATATTTTGATAGTTGATTTTTATGTATATATAATATTTTTATTATAAAAATTATTATTATATTATATATATTTTGCCCCCACTGTCAAAATTTTCTGGATCCGTCACTGATAGAGACACTAAGATATTGTTAGTCGAAAATAATTTATTTCGAAAAAAAGATGTATTCAAAAGTCAGTAAGCGTGTCTTCAAAGAAAGGTTTACATCGAAAAGTTTATGGCTAGGAATGCAGGGTAAGAGTCAGAATTGTCACGTTTGTTCAGTAAGCTGCTCGAAATGTTAAATCAAAGGGTCCAAATTTTGAAGGCTATTCCTGGTGATTACTTTTGTCATGCAAAAGAAGTAGGAACGTTTACTGTTGAATTAATGAACATGGAGGTTACATTTCAACCCAATTGGTAGAAGATTCTAATAAATAGGAGAAGAATGGAAGGAATAAGTGTTAGAATTTTGTTTCAGAAAATACTCAAGCACACTCATATTCTGAGTTTGCGTTTGAGTTACTTTTCTATAGGATTCTTTTCACTGTTTTAGCTTCTTCATTTATACTCTCCGCAAATTTTACTTTTCTCGCAAGTTTATCATTCAAGCAATGCAATATTTATTTTCTCTGTTACATTCCAGAATTTTTATTTCCCATTTCAAAAGTCCTTTAATTTGATCTAATCGAAAACATTTTACAGTTTTATTTAAATTCAATGCAATTCATTTTAAATTCAGTCAATTTATTTTCAAAGTCTTTTATTTTTTTTTCAGATTTTCTTAAGTTTTTATTCAATCAAAAGGTCTTTGATGCACTTTAAGAAAATTGATACTCACAAAGATGAGTAGATTGTGCTCCCAAATAATAGATATCGATCCACTTTCAATTTGCTAAAAATCGATAAAACAGATATAAAATTGTGTTTGACAAAAGAGACATGGATAGAGATATTGTATTTAGAGTTAGAGACACTGAATTAGTGTATTTTATATCCATCCGAATAAAAAAAACACAAAGACAATAACAAAAGACACAATTTATTTTTATTTTTTTATTATTTTTATTAATTTTTTATAATTATATTTTTTACTATTATATTTTTATCTCAAATTTTTTGAATAAAAAAATAAAAATAAACTAAATTTTTATAATTTATTTTAAATTACTAAACAGAATATAAAAATATAAAATTTTATATTTTTGTCTTTTATATTTTATTTTTATTATCTTGTTTTATCTTATTTTCATAAATATGCACCCTAAAGGAACAAATGGCCCATCCATCTTAACCATTAGCTTAAGCCACTTTCACTATTATTGGCTACACTTGGCTAAAACAAGCTGTTGACAAGTCATCCTCTAATAACCACATATATGTTGCTGGCTTACTGCAGTCCCTTTACGTAATTTTAACTGGCAAAATAGGGATGTTTTTGGTATTTCAAAACACACATCAAGATAAAATAATGACCATCAACCCAACCATACATGTCATATCGGTATACCAATAAAGTAATTGACACATGTGAACAGTTTCCGTAGGAGAAGAAACAGTCTTCGACGGAATACGAAATGAACACGCCACCACCTTGCACCTTGATCTTTTCATTCATTTCTAATATCTCTTGATCTCTCTATAAATACCAACTTTAAAGTGTAATGCTTCCCATCCTCTCAGGCTTGATTGGAGCTATTAACACCCACAAATATCTTGTCATCATTCAATTAGAAATAATGCCCTTCCTGAGTGCCTTGAAATTGATGTCATTTTCTAGTGTGCTAATAATATTTTTATGCCTCATGTTCTCCAACTTCGCTGCTGCAGGCCTTAACCCTGCGGACTATAAACTCGGTATGTCCTCCTTTTTAATTTTGGAACACCATTCATAAGTTTCCAACACCCCAATTTAAATAACAATATATATAAGTGGAGATTCACTTACACTGCTTGTAAATTTTGTCATATTTACATAGTCAAATAATTTTTTATAGGTTATGAACTTTAACAACTCAATTTTTGAATCTTAACATCAGTAAAGCTAGGCGATATAAATTTTAATTTATTAATATTAGTCAATACTTTAA
>NC_029794.2:53947848-53983946 GCF_000816755.2 Arachis ipaensis
TAAGTTTTAAATTTTCTATTATTTTTAATTTTATATGTTTTTTTTTTTTACATTTATTTCTTTATATGGTACAGGGCGAAAGCTTTTCCATGTGGCACTCCCAACATATCTCCCATCTGGTGGTGGCGGAGGATATGTTCCATCAAACAACGGTGGAGGATGGCATAAACCAACATATCCATGATTGGAGAAATAACCAATGGCCCGTAGCCGTGCATCCAGTTTACTCCCCCATACTTAGCTAATATAAATTAATAAATTGAACATGTCACAGTTTGAGATATAATAACCCTAATCATTATGTTTCGTGCATGTTTGTATTAGAATTGTAATAAACGGAGTTTGTTTTCTTTGAAACTGCTTAGTTAATTATTTAGTATTTACAGCTTATGAAAATCTCATTCTCCCACGTATTTTGCAATTATTATTAGTACTCGCATCGGCCGTGTATATGTCGATGGCAAAGTGCCAGAATATATGTTAATATAGGAACCGGTTAGAGTATGCCATTGTATTGAGCGGAACGTGATATTCTATTTTTCTCCACCATTGAGATATAATATAATTATTTTGTCAATTTTTAGCAAATCGATGGTGATTTAATATCTAATGATCTGAGAGCGAAATCTACTTTTTTTTTGCAGGTACCAGTTTTTTAAAAGTACATCAAAGCGTCTTCGATTAGATGGAAATTGGGAATAAAGACAAAAGTAAAGTTTTCGAAAAAAGAACAAACTGAAAATAAAAAGGTTCGCGTTGAAATTAAAAGAAAACAGTAAAATGCCTTCGACTGTGTCAAAGGACTTTGGCATGAAAATCTTAAATGCGGAAGGTATGAAAAACTTGGAAGTCCTATCCTAGTTATCCTTATCGATGGTGATGAGGATTGAGTTTAATCCCACTTAGTTAACCTTTACTAAAGCATAGGAAAGTCAAGTGGACTAATTATTTTGATCTTCAGGTCCTAGCCAATTCCTAAGAAAGGGCTAGAGTTATTGGAATTCAATTCAATTAGCAAAATAACAATTATCAATCACGATGAGTTTGATAACTCAAGAGTCTCCAATTAATCAATTAAAGCCAAGAATATAAAAAGCTAAATAAGAATCATAAACCTGAAATACCTCAGTTTATATTAAATAAAGAAAATCCTAACACGAATCGTTCATAAGCCAATTTGGCAACATAAGTAATTAACAAATAAAAGCATTAAAGTGTCTGAAAGTAGAAGAGAAACATAAAGCAAAAGAAATATTGAACCTGTGACTGAAGATGAATTGAACTAAACTAATAGAAATCCTAAAATCATAAATCCTAAGAGAGAGGAGAGAACCTCTCTCTCTAAAAACTACATCTAATCCTAAAAATTATGAATTGTGAGTTAAATCTCATGAATGGATGCATTCCCCCACTTTATAGCCTCTAATATGTGTTTTCTGGGCCGAAAACTGGATCAAAAATAGCTCAGAAATCGCCCCTAGCGCATTCTGGTACGTACAGGTCGCGGAAAAGTGACGCAGAAGCGTCGTCCACGCGTTTGCGTGGATTGCGTTTCTGCCAGGTCACGTGTTCGCGTGATCCACGCGTTCGCGTCACCTGGCTTCGAGGCAGCTATGGCAAATTATATATCGTTGTGAAGCCCCAGATGTTAGCTTTCTAACACAACTGGAATCGCATCATTTGGACCTCTGTAGCTCAAGTTATGGTCGATTTAGTACCAAGAGGTCAGGCTGGACAGCTTTAGCAGTTCCTTCAGTTTCTTGTATTCCTTCCACTTTTGCATGCTTCCTTTCCATCCTCTAAGCCATTCCTGCCCTGTAATCCCTGAAATGACTTAACACACATATCAAGGCATCGAATGGTAATAGGAGAGGATTAATAATTAGCAATTTAAAGGCCAAAGAAGCATGTTTTCAATCATAGCACAAAATCAGGAAGGAAAATATAAAACATGCGAATTGTATGAATAAGTGGGCAAGGACTTCATAAAAACCACTCAATTGAGCATAAGATAAATCATAAAATAATGATTTATCAACCTCCTCACATTTAAACATTAGCATGTCCTCATGCTAAGCTCAAGAGAAGCTATAAAGGGGTGAAAAGGAATGATAGAATGTATGAAATGCAACCTATCTATATGAATGCAACTACATGCAGAATGTTTCTACCTACTTGGTTAAAAGTAAATAAATCTTCCAAGAACATACATGAACTGGATTTCACTAATTCAAATCACAAAATAAAGTACAAGTGAACTTGCAGAAGAAAATAGATCATGAAAGCCGGGAACAAAGAATCGAGTGTCGAACCTCACCGGAAGTGTATACACTCTAATCACTCAAGTGTTTGAGGTTTGATTCTCTCAATTCTCTACTAACCTTGCTTTCTAAGGCTTGCTCTTCATCTAATAATCAACAAAAATTTAATGCACAGATACACATATCAAGAGGTCTTTTAAGGGTTGTAATTGGGTTACGGTCAAGGTAGGATTGTATTTGGCTAAGTGGACTAAAATCTGAATCCTTAATTAACTTAAACTTTCCACCTAACTTAGACAATCCATGTAATCAAAATACAAAATCTAACTGTCCATTAACCATATTTTCCACATATTCATGCATTCTAATTTCAAGTACGGTACATATGCATTGCTTTCACCACTTACTTTGGGGTAATTTATCCCCTTTTATTATTTGCTATTTTTCTTTTCTTTTTCTTTTTCTTTTTATATATATATTTCTTTTTCTTTTATTTTTCTCAATGCATATGATTAAATTATTGAATGCATGAACATGTCCTAAACATTTCTTTCACATTTTCATAAAGATATATAACACCCAATTCTCAAACCAAATGTTTCGAAACCCACTTTTCCCCACACTTAATTCATGAACACTCTCACTAGTCTAAGCTAACCAAGGATTCAAATTAAAGACATTATTGTTTTTCGCTTAGAGTTAATGATGTGCTAAAGTAAAGAACAAGGGGTATAATAGGCTCAAGATTGGTTTGCAAGGGATAATGAAAGGTAAGGCCATATGGGTATGTAAGCTCAGTAAAACAAAGGCCTCAATCATATAAGTGCATGCATACATCAAACAATGGAAATATAGAATCAAGCAAGACAAAGATCACAATTTTAGAGAGAAAAAATACACACTAAAACAAAATTTTGGTTGATAAAATGCAACCAATTCAAATAGGCTTAAAATCTCACAGGTTTTGTGTGTTCGAGCTCTAAACCATGTTCCAAAATAATATTTCTTCAAACAAGTTTTTCAAAAAGTTTTAATTCAAATTAGTGAAATGCTATAAAAAGTTTCTTGAAAAAGAAAATATTTCTTCAACCAAGTGGTAAAATATGCACAAAATCAAACAAATATGCAATCAAACATGTAAATGCAACAACTAACAAGGAAAAATAAACCATTGGTGTTGAGATAGAAGAGTAACTAACCCATGGAGATCGATATCGACCTTACCACACTTAAAGATTGCACGGTCCTCGGTGCATGCTGAGATGTACTAGTGGACGGGTTGCTACAACTGACGCTTGTAGATAGAGGCACCTTAGCTGGAGGTCTCTTGGTTCCTCTCCGTGCCGGTGTCTTGTCAGTGGTCTTCTCTTTTCCTTTCTTGGTACCCATGCCTAAGGAAGAGGAAAAAGGAAGAGTGTGAGATATAGAAAACTAAGACCGGAAGGGAGAAAATTCCAAGTGATAAGGAATGCCAAAGAAAAGATGATAGCCCAACTACATGGTAGCTACAACATGTAGGAAAGACAACAATAAAGATAAAAAAGGACAATTCAAAATAATTAGATGCAAGAGGGTAAAAATATGCAAATAATAGGCATGAGAAGCATAGCACAAGCATCAAGTAATAAATGTGCCAAATTAAAGAGCATGTGTAATGATGACAATTGTGAATGATAATCCCAAATACATTGGGTGTGCAAGTTAAAATAGGGATGAAAATAATGTAATCCAAATGTATATGAGAGCCATAAGTAATTGTCAATTGTCAAATCTCTCCTCAGAATAGCCACATGCTCAAATAAAATAAGGTACTATCCAAATAAAACTCCAACACCAACATAAAAATGCATGAAAAAGAATTGAAAAAGAAACCAAAAGGAAAGCACAAATAAATGCATTAAATTAAAGGGATAGAAGAGTAGAGGGGGAGAAGAAGAGAAAGAAAGAAGAAAGAAGAAAAGATAGAAGAAATTAGGATTAGAAAAGAAAAGAAAAGATAATTGGCGATGATTTGGATAAGTTGTGCGGCGCAGGCGACGCGGACGCGTGATTGACGTGGTCGTGTGGTGTGCGATAAAGTTAGGTGACGCGGACGCGTGGGTCACGCGATCGCGTGGCCTGATTTGTGCGATTGGCGCGAGTGCAGCCTCGCGTTCGCGCAACTCTCTGTTCGAAACTCTTTTTGCCAATTTTTTGGGTGACGCGATTGCGTGGTTGACGCGATCGCGTGGATGGCCATTTTTGGAAAACGACGCGGCCGCGTGAGGAACGCGCTCGCGTGGGAGGACTTGGGCTTCCAGCACGAGTCCAGCCCCATTCCAGCCCAACATACTGCCATACACCCCTTTACGTCGATTTTACAGAGCCATGCGTTCGCATGGGTGACGCAGACGCGTGGGGATGCTATTTCAGAAACGACGTGAACGCGTTAGCGATGCGGTCGTGTGATCATATTTGTGCCTAAGGCACGCCTCTAGCCACGCTTTCGCGTGACTTTCTGTTCACTTTCTTTTCTTCATAATGCACCTGTGATGCGGACGCGTCAGCGACGCTTACGCGTCGCGTGCATTTTTTTTATATGCAAAATGCAGAATGCAGTATGCAGATGTTATGAATTATTCCAGGTTCAATGAAATAAAATAAAACTCAAAAACAAACAAAACTAAATAAAATTATAATTGGAAAAGGAGCGATCATACCATGGTGGGTTGTCTCCCACCTAGCACTTTTAGTTAAAGTCCTTAAGTTGGACATTTGGTGAGCTCCTTGTCATGGAGGCTTGTGCTTGAACTCATTCTAAAACTTCCACAAATGCTTGGTTTTCCATCAAGCTCTATCTATTTCAAGTAAAGTTTCCGAGCTTTGATGGGATTTTTCACAAGCTTTGAGCTCCCAAATTTGATCCTCATGTATTCCAGGATTCCAAATCTTGTTTCTACACCCGTCTTCAAGTTGATCATCATGAATCCATCCGGGTGGTAAGCAATCTGAATTCTCTACGGAGTACCAAACTCTTCTTTTAGATCTAACCAAATTATCACCAGTCGGATCCTTATATCTAACTCTCGAAATATCAACCTTGATGAGCCTGGATTTGCAACTCCAACCACTAAACAGTCTCCTCTTACGCTTCATGCCACAAAGCTTCCTGAGTTGGCCGTCCGTTTCAAGAATACCGTACTCAAGTGGGATATGAAAATGAGCAGAGATAAGTTTTACCCACTCAAGTGAAGGAGTAGACGACAACATAGGTGGAGAAGTCTCCAATGTTCTTGATAAAGCGTACTCAACTCCCGTCCATCCTTTTCGAAGGACTTCTACTTCCACATCAATTGCAGACTCAAATAGAGAAGAGTCTTCATACTCAAAGGGTTCGTTTGCAGATGTAGATTTTTCACCAGGAGGGCTTGGTGCATGATTCTTATCACCAAGGGATCTTACTTCTTGATCTATCCCATCCAAGTCTTCATAAAGAATATGCCATGGAGGTTGTGCACTGGCCTTCTTGACATCAATTTCAATCTTATTGGAGGGGTACTCTACAATCCTAGATTCCCATGGAGGTTCAGCATCTCCTAAATCTTCAACCACTTCTTCCTCTTCAACGATCACGGCTTCCTCCAATTGTTCCAATACAAAGCCATGTTCCTCATTATCCACTGAAGTTTCTAGTGTCTCCTTCATGCTACGCTCTTTTTTTGATTCTCCACATGTAGCCATGGGAGTACCTTGAGTGGTTAGATGTTGGGAAGCTAATTTATTTACTACCTCGGTTAAGGCAGTAGTGAGTTCCAGTATGTCCCTTTGAATCTTCGCTTGCCCTTGAAGAAGAACACGAAGGGTGTCATCCATTGGAGATTAGAGTGGATATGAAGGTTCATTGGTTCGGAGAGAGGGCTCATAATACGGAGGTGGTTCTTCTTGATAAGGATATGGAGATGGTGAATATTAAGGTGGTGGTTCTGGGGAGTAATTGGGTTGGAATTGGGGTGGATCTATGTATGGCTCATATGGCTCATAGGGTGGTTGGTATGGCGGATAAAGGTTAGAATCATGTGATGGTGTTTGGTAGTAGGGGGCTTGTGAGTATGGTGGTCCAAAGGTATGTTGAAGAGGCAGTTCATAACCATGTGGTGGGTCTTGTTGGTAACTACAAGGGGATCCACCATATCTATCATCTTGATACGCTCCCTGGAATGGCTCTTGACCATAGTAATTTGGTGGAGGTTGGTTGTCACGAAAAGGTCCACCATAACTATTGTCTTAGCATGCATTGCGGGACGGTCTTTGTCTGTGGTACTGTGGAAGGTGTTGTTGCCGAAAGGGTTGATCAAGTCCTCGTGGCTCCATCCATCTTTGACTGTTCTGACCTTGATGCATGTTCCTGCTATAGCTTCCATTCCCTTCAACAATATTAGAACCAAACTCAAAGCGAGAGGGGTGAGAACTCATGGTAGCTAATAAGAATTAAAAATGAAAACAGAAATAAATAAACAAGCAAAAGAAAAATATTTACAATAACCAATAATAAGGCACACGTTTGCAATTCCCCGGCAACGGTGCCATTTTGACGAATAGAATTTTCTATCGGTAAAGAAATTCACAAATATATAGTCGCGTTTTAAGTACAGCTTCTAAACCAACAGAAAATCCTTTCGTACAAACATTTTGGTTGTCACAAGTAACAAAACCCAATAAAATTTATAACCGAAGTATTCAAACCTCGGGTCGTCTTCTCAAGGAATTACAGGAAAGTATGATTTATTATTGGTTATGGAGAACAGTAATTTCGGGTTTTAAAAGGTTTGAACAAGGGAAATAAATTGCAGGAATTAATGAATTAATGACTAATAAAACTCTTGGCAAGGTATGAAAACTTGGAAGTCCTATCCTAGTTATCCTTATCGATGGTGATGAGGATTGAGTTTAATCCCACTTAGTTAACCTTTACTAAAGCATAGGAAAGTCAAGTGGACTAATTAGTTTGATCTTCAGGTCCTAGCCAATTCCTAAGAAAGTGCTAGAGTTATTGGAATTCAATTCAATTAGCAAAATAACAATTATCAATCACGATGAGTTTGATAACTCAAGAGTCTTCAATTAATCAATTAAAGCCAAGAATATAAAAAGCTAAATAAGAATCATAAATTTGAAATACCTCAGTTTATATTAAATAAAGAAAATCCTAACACGAATGATTCATAAGCCAATTTGGCAACATAAGTAATTAACAAATAAAAGCATTAAAGTGTCTGAAAGTAGAAGAGAAACATAAAGTAAAAGAAATATTGAACCTGTGACTGAAGATGAATTGAAATAAACTAATAGAAATCCTAAAATCCTATATCCTAAGAGAGAGGAGAGAACCTCTCTCTCTAAAAACTACATCTAATCCTAAAAATTATGAATTGTGAGTTAAATCTCATGAATGGATGCATTTCACCACTTTATAGCCTCTAATCTGTGTTTTCTAGGCCGAAAACTGGGTCAAAAACAGCTCAGAAATTGCCCCCAGCGCATTCTGATATGTACAGGTCGCGGGAAAGTGACGCGGAAGCGTCGTCCACGCGTTTGCGTGGATTGCGTTTCTGCCAGGTCACGCATTCCCGTGATTCACGCGTTTGCGTCACCTGGCTTCGAGGCTGCTATTGCAAATTATATATCGTTGCGAAGCCCCGGATGTTAGCTTTCCAACACAACTGAAACCGCATCATTTGGACCTCTGTAGCTCAAGTTATTGTCGATTTAGTACCAAGAGGTTAGACTGGACAACTTTAGCAGTTCCTTCAGTTTCTTGTATTCCTTCCACTTTTGCATGCTTCCTTTCCATCCTCTAAGCCATTTTTGCCCTGTAATCCCTGGAATCACTTAACACACATATCAAGGCATCGAATGGTAATAGGAGAGGATTAATAATTAGCAATTTAAAGGCCAAAGAAGCATGTTTTCAATCATAGTACAAAATCAGGAAGGAAAATATAAAACATGCGAATTGTATGAATAAGTGGGCAAGGACTTGATAAAAACCACTCAATTGAGCACAAGATAAATCATAAAATAGTAGTTTATCAACCTCCCCACACTTAAACATTAGCATGTCCTCATGCTAAGCTCAAGAGAAGCTATAAAGGGGTGAAGAGGAATGATAGAATGTATGAAATGCAACCTATCTATATGAATGCAACTACATGCAGAATGTTTCTACCTACTTGGTTAAAAGTAAATAAATCTTCCAAGAACATACATGAACTGGATTTCACTAATTCAAATCACAAAATAAAGTACAAGTGAACTTGCAGAAGAAAATAGCTCATGAAAGCCGGGAACAAAAAATCGAGTGTCGAACCTCACCGAAAGTGTATACACTCTAAATACTCAAGTGTTCGAGGTTCGATTCTCTCAATTCTCTACTAACCTTGCTTTCTAAGGCTTGCTCTTCATCTAACAATCAACAAAAATTTAATGCACAGATACACATATCAAGAGGTCTTTTAAGGGTTGTAATTGGGTTAGGGTCAAGGTAGGATTGTATTTGGCCAAGTGGACTAAAATCTGAATCCTTAATTAACTTAAACTTTCCACCTAACTTAGACAATCCATGTAATCAAAGTACAAAATCTAACTGTCCATTAACCATGTTTTTCACATATTCATGCATTCTAATTTCAAGTACAGTACATATGCATTGCTTTCACCACTTACTTTGGGGCAATTTGTCCCCTTTTATTATTTGCTCTTTTTTTTTCTTTTTCTTTTTCTTTTTTTATTTTATTTTTCTCAATGCATATGATTAAATTATTGAATGCATGAACATGTCCTAAACATTTCTTTCACATTTTCATAAAGATATATAACACCCAATTCTCAAACCAAATGTTTCGAAACCCACTTTTTCCCACACTTAATTCATGAGCACTCTCACTAGTCTAAGCTAACCAAGGATTCAAATTAAGGACATTATTGTTTTTCGCTTAGAGTTAATGATGTGCTAAAGTAAAGAACAAGGGGTATAATAGGCTCAAGATTGGTTTGCAAGGGATAATGAAAGGTAAGGCCATATGGGTATGTAAGCTCAGTGAAACAAAGGCCTTAATCATATAAGTGCATGCATACATCAAACAATGGAAATATAGAATCAAGCAAGACAAAGATCACAATTTTAGAGAGAAAAAATACACACTAAAACAAAATTTTGGTTGATAAAATGCAACCAATTCAAATAGGCTCAAAATCTCACAGGTTTTGTGTGTTCGAGCTCTAAACCATGTTCCAAAATAATATTTCTTCAAACAAGTTTTTCAAAAAGTTTTAATTCAAATTAGTGAAATGCTATAAAAAGTTTCTTGAAAAAGAAAATATTTCTTCAACCAAGTGGTAAAATATGCACTAAATCAAATAAATATGCAATCAAACATATAAATGCAACAACTAACAAGGAAAAATAAACCATTGGTTTTGAGATAGAAGAGTAACTAACCCATGGAGATCAATATCAACCTCTCCACACTTAAAGATTGCACGGTCCTCGGTGCATGCTGAGATGTACAAGTGGACGGGTTGCTACAACTGACGCTTGTAGATAGAGGCGCCTTAGCTGGAGGTCTCTTGGTTCTTCTCCGTGCCGGTATCTTGTCAGTAGTCTTCTCTTTTACTTTCTTAGTACCCATGCCTAAGGAAGAGGAAAAAAGAAGAGTGTGAGATATAGAAAACTAAGACCGGAAGGGAGAAAATTCCAAGTGATAAGGAATGCCAAAGGAAAGATGATAGCCCAACTACATGGTAGCTACAACATGTAGGGAAGACAACAATAAAGATAAAAAAGGGCAATTCAAAATAATTAGATGCAAGAGGGTAAAAATACGCAAATAATAGGCATGAGAAGCATAGCTCAAGCATCAAGTAATAAATGTGCCAAATTAAAGAGCATGTGTAATGAAGACAATTGTGAATGATAATCCCAAATACATTGGGTGTGCAAGTTAAAATAGGGATGAAAATAATGTAATCCAAATGTATATGAGAGCCATAAGTAAATGTCAATTGTCAAATCTCTCCTCAGAATAGCCACATGCTCAAATAAAATAAGGTACTATCCAAATAAAACTCCAACACCAACATAAAAATGCATGAAAAAGAATTGAAAAAAAACCAAAAGGAAAGAATAAATAAATGCATTAAATTAAAGGGATAGAAGAGTAGATGGGGATAAGAAGAGAAGGAAAGAAGAAAGAAGAAAAGATAGAAGAAATTAGGATTAGAAAAGAAAAGATAAGATAATTGGCACTGATTTGGATAAGTTGTGCGGCACAGGCGATGCGGACGCGTGATTGACGCGGTCGTGTGGTGTGCGATAAGGTCACGTGACGCGGACGCGTGGGTCACGTGATCTCGTGGCCTGATTTGTGCAATTGGCGCGAGTGCAGCCTCGCGTTCGCGCAACTTTCTGTTCGAAACTCTTTTTGCCAAATTTTTGGGTCACGCGATTGCGTGGTTGACGCGATCGCGTGGATGGCCATTTTTGGAAAACGACGCGGCCGCGTGGGGAACGCGTTCGCGTGGGAGGGCTTGGGCTTCCAGCACGAGTCCAGCCCCATTCCAGCCCAACATACTGCCATACACCCCCTTTACGTCGATTTTACAGAGCCATACGTTCACATGGGTGACCCAGACGCGTGGGGAGGCTATTTCACAAATGACACGAACGCGTCAGCGATGCGGTCGCGTGATCATATTTGTGCCTAAGGCACGCCTCTAGCCACGCTTTCGCGTGATTTTCTGTTCACTTTCTTTTCTTCATAATGCACCTGTGACGCGGACACGTCAGCGACGCTTACGCGTCACGTGCATTTTTTTTATATGCAAAATGCAGAATGCAATATGCAGATGTTATGAATTATTCCAGGTTCAATGAAATAAAATAAAACTCAAAAACAAACAAAACTAAATAAAATTATAATTGGAAAAGGAGCGATCATACCATGGTGGGTTGTCTCCCACCTAGCACTTTTAGTTAAAGTCCTTAAGTTGGACATTTGGTGAGCTCCTTGTCATGGAGGCTTGTGCTTGAACTCATTCTAAAACTTCCACCAATGCTTGGTTTTCCATAAAGCTCTATTTATTTCAAGTAAAGTTTCCGAGCTTTGATGGGGTTTTTCACAAGCTTTGAGCTCCCAAATTTGATACTCATGTATTCCAAGATCCCTAATCTTGTTTCTACACCCGTCTTCAAGTTGATCATCATGAATCCATCCGGGTGGTAAGCAATCTGAATTCTCTAGGGAGTACCAAACTCTTCTTTTAGATCTAACCAAATTATCACCAGTCGGGTCCTTATATCTAACTCTCGAAATATCAACCTTGATGAGCCTGGATTTGCAACTCCAACCACTAAACAGTCTCCTCTTACGCTTCATGCCACAAAGCTTCCTGAGTTGGCCATCCGTTTCAAGAATACCGTACTCAAGTGGGATATGAAAATGAGTAGAGATAAGTTTTACCCACTCAAGTGAAGGAGTAGACGACAACATAGGTGGAGAAGTCTCCAATGTTCTTGATAAAGCGTACTCAACTCCCGTCCATCCTTTTCGAAGGACTTCTACTTCCACATCAATTGCAGACTCAATCAGAGAAGAGTCTTCATACTCAAAGGGTTCGTTTGCAGATGTAGATTTTTCACCAGGAGGGCTTGGTGCATGATTCTTATCACCAAGGGATCTTACTTCTTGATCTATCCCATCCAAGTCTTCATAAGGAATATGCCATGGAGGTTGTGCACTGGCCTTCTTGACATCAATTTCAATCTTATTGGAGGGGTACTCTACAATCCTAGATTCCCATGGAGGTTCAGCATCTCCTAAATCTTCAACCACTTCTTCCTCTTCAACGATCACGGCTTCCTCCAATTGTTCCAATACAAAGCCATGTTCCTCATTATCCACTGAAGTTTCTAGTGTCTCCTTCATGCTACGCTCTTTTTTTGATTCTCCACATGTAGCCATGGGAGTACCTTGAGTGGTTAGATGTTGGGAAGCTAATTTATTTACTACCTCGGTTAAGGCAGTAGTGAGTTCCAGTATGTCCCTTTGAATCTTCGCTTGCCCTTGAAGAAGAACACGAAGGGTGTCATCCATTTGAGATTAGGGTGGATATGAGGGTTCATTGGTTAGGAGAGAGGGCTCATAATACGGAGGTGGATCTTCTTGATAAGGATATGGAGATGGTGAATATTGAGGTGGTGGTTCTGGGGAGTAATTGGGTTGGAATTGGGGTGGATCTATGTATGGCTCATATGGCTCATAGGGTGGTTGGTATGGCGGATAAGGGTTAGAATCATGTGATGGTGTTTGGTAGTAGGGGGCTTGTGAGTATGGTGGTCCAAAGGTATGTTGAGGAGGCAGTTCATAACCATGTGGTGGGTCTTGTTGGTAACTACAAGGGGATCCACCATATCCATCATCTTGATACGCTCCCTGGAATGGCTCTTGACCATAGTAATTTGGTGGAGGTTGGTTGTCACGAAAAGGTCCACCATAACTATTGTCTTAGCATGCATTGCGGGACGGTCTTTGTTTGTGGTACTGTGGAAGGTGTTGTTGCCGAAAGGGTTGATCAAGTCCTCGTGGCTCCATCCATCTTTGACTGTTCTGACCTTGATGCATGTTCCTGCTATAGCTTCCATTCCCTTCAACAATATTAGAATCAAACTCAAAGCGAGAGGGGTGAGAACTCATGGTAGCTAATAAGAATTAAAAATGAAAACAGAAACAAATAAACAAGCAAAAGAAAAATATTTACAATAACCAATAATAAGGCACACGTTTGCAATTCCCCGGCAACGGTGCCATTTTGACGAATAGAATTTTCTATCGGTAAAGAATTTCACAAATATATAGTCGCGTTGTAAGTACAACTTCTAAACCAATAGAAAATCCTTTCGTACAAACGTTTTGGTTGTCACAAGTAACAAAACCCAATAAAATTTATAACCAAAGTATTTAAACCTCGGGTCGTCTTCTCAAGGAATTACAGGGAAGTATGATTTATTATTGGTTATGGATAACAGTAATTTCGGGTTTTAAAAGGTTTGAACAAGGAAAATAAATTGCAGGAATTAATGAATTAATGACTAATAAAACTCTTGGCAAGGTATGAAAACTTGGAAGTCCTATCCTAGTTATCCTTATCGATGGTGATGAGGATTGAGTTTAATCCCACTTAGTTAACCTTTACTAAAGTATAGGAAAGTCAAGTGGACTAATTAGTTTGATCTTCAGGTCCTAGCCAATTCCTAAGAAAGGGCTAGAGTTATTGGAATTCAATTCAATTAGCAAAATAACAATTATCAATCACGATGAGTTTGATAACTCAAGAGTCTCTAATTAATCAATTAAAGCCAAGAATATAAAAAGCTAAATAAGAATCATAAATCTGAAATACCTCAGTTTATATTAAATAAAGAAAATCCTAACACGAATGGTTCATAAGCCAATTTGGCAACATAAGTAATTAACAAATAAAAGCATTAAAGTGTCTGAAAGTAGAAGAGAAACATAAAGTAAAAGAAATATTGAACCTGTGACTGAAGATGAATTGAAATAAACTAATAGAAATCCTAAAATCCTAAATCCTAAGAGAGAGGAGAGAACCTCTCTCTCTAAAAACTACATCTAATCCTAAAAATTATGAATTGTGTGTTAAATCTCATGAATGGATGCATTCTCCCACTTTATAGCCTCTAATCTGTGTTTTTTGGGCCGAAAACTGGGTCAAAAAAGCCCAAAAATCGCCCCCAGCGCATTCTGGTACGTACAGGTAGCGGGAAAGTGACGCGGAAGCGTCGTCCACGCATTTGTGTGGATTGCGTTTCTGCTAGGTCACGCGTCCGCGTTATCCACGCGTTCGCATCGCCTGGCTTCGGGGCAGTGAAGAACTGAAGATTGACGGTTTAGAATTCAGAATAAATTCCCGTTGCAAGTATAGTTTCTAAACCAAGCAACCATCCTTTCTTACAAACGTTTTGGTTGTCACAAGTAACAAACCCCTAAATAAATTGATAACCGAAGTATTTAAACCTCGGGTCGTCTTCTCAAGGAACTGCAGGGAAATATGTTCTTATTATTGGTTATGAAGATTGTAAATTGGGGTTTTGAAAGTAATGAGCAAGTAATTTAAATTGCAATTAAAATAAGTAAATGACTGTAAAATAAACTTTTGGTAAGGTATGAGAAATTGGAAGTCCTGTCCTAATTATCCTTATCAATGGTGATAAGAATTGAGTCTTAATCCCACTAAGTTAGCCTTTACTAAAGCAAGGAAAGGTCAAGTGGCTTGATTAGTCTGATCTTCAGGTTTTAGTCAATTCCTAAGAAAGGACTGGAATTATTGAAGTTCAATTCAATTAGCAAAGATAACAATTATCGATCACGTTGAGTTTGATAACTTCTGAGTTACTGATTTCTTAACCAAGACCAAAAGGGGAAAAGTAAATCTACTCGAATAAAAATATCTTCAGATTGGAAGTAACAGTAACATAAATAAAAGAGAGCAATCATAAATTGAAATACCTCAAATAACATTAATTAAAAGAATAATCTGTAACATAGAAAATTTCATAAATTAAATTGAGAAAATAATTAATTAAAAGGAATGTTGAACCTGATAGAAAGGGGCAATCATGAAAGCGAGAAAAATCCTAAATCCTAATCCTAAAAGAGAGAGGAGAGAACCTCTCTCTAAAAACTACATTTAAATCATGAAAAAATGAATAATTGGAGACTCTCCTCTGAATGGATGCATTCTCCCACTTCATAACCTCTGATCTGTGCCTTTTGGACTTGGATTTGGGCCAAAAAGGGCTTCAGAAATCGCTGAGAGCGTTTTCTGTAATTTCTGGTGCGTGGGTCACGCGGTCGTGTGGGTCACGCGGTCGCGTCATCTGGAGTTTTATTTATCACGCGTTCGCTTTGGTCATGCGTCCGCGTCATCTGTGTTTTGCTCGTGGCGCGTGATCACGTCAGTAACGCGTTCGCGTCGCTGTCTTTTTGCGCTAGGCATGCGGTCGCGTCGCCCACGCGTTCGCATCGCTGCCAGTTTCTTCAAAAACTTCATTTTGTGCTTTCCTTCCATTTTTGTATGTTTCCTTTCCATCCTTTAAGTCATTCCTGCCTTAGAAGATCTGAAACTACTCAATACACAAATCACGGCATCGAATGGTAATAAAGCGTAATTAAAATAATTATTTTTAAAGCATAAGAAATATGTTTTTTCACATATATCACATAATAAGGAAGGGAAAATAAAACCATGCAGTTAACATGAATAAGTGGGTGAAGGATTGAATAAATCACTTAAATTTGGCACAAAATATATCATAAAATATGGGTTTATCAACCTCCCCACACTTAAACAATAGCATGTCCTCATGCTAAATCCAAGATAAAGAGTAAGGTTAAAATTAAAGTGGTGGAATCTCATGCAATGCAATCTACTCTAAATGCAACTAACTAAATGAATCATGCAATTCTAATTGTCATTCACTTGTATATAAAACTTACATGTAGTTGAATTAATGCACATTCTCAAGGAATCATATATGCATAGCCAAACCTTAGATAATGTTAAAGCACTTTTACAATTGAGATGGGAAAGAAAAATATTGTACAAACTTGCAAGACAATTAACAATTTAAGCAGAGATATATGTTGATGAGCTATTGAACCCTCACTGGATTTTGTGTTTACTCTCTAGTCACTCAGTGTTTATTGGGTTAATCACTCTATTCTTCTTTTTATCCTTACTTTCTATAACTTTGTTCTTCATCTAACCAATCAACAATTACAGAATACATACATACAAAAATCATGAGGTCTTTATTTAAGATTGTAATGGGGCCAAGGTAAAGGTAAGGGTATATGTATAAGGCTAAGTGAGCTAATAAGTGAATCCTTGATTAGTCTAAGATCTCATCTAACGCACATATTTTGTAATTCAAAGGTTTCTTTACCTATTACCCAAATTTTCTCACTTTGTATTGCAAGGTCATATATTAACTTTAACTTTTGTCTCATGTGCATTGATTCCTTTTATTTTGCAATTGGGGAATTTTTGTATCCCCTTTATTTAAATATATATATATATATATATATATATATTAATGCACATGGTAATTTAATTGTTTTGATTTCACATGAGCATGCTTCCTAAAACTTTTATTTTGAAATGTCTTTATTCTTTTTAACTTTCTACCTTTGTTTCTATAATCCATGTTCCCATAAGGTTCCCCACACTTAAACAATACACAATTTCTATCTTAAGCTAACCAAGAATTCAACTTGGGATTTTTATTTTGTTTTTCTGCTTAAGGCTAGTATTGTGGTTTATAGAACAAGAGGGGATTAAAAGCTCAAGGGGGCTAACAAGGATGATGTAAAAGGTAGGCTAATTTTGGGATAAGTGAGCTAGAATCAAACAATGGCCTCAATCACTTTCTTGGTATGTATCTATATTCTATAATTGGACATATAGATTAAAACAAAGTAAAGAACATCAGAATAAAAAAGAAGGGCGAAACACACAGGAATAAAATATTATGGTTTGAATGTAACCATACAATTAAGCTCAAAACTCACAGGCTGTGTGTTCTCTAGCTCAAAAATCATATCTCAGTTATATATGTTATGCAAGTGAAAAATTAAGAGTTCCCATTATTCTCAATGTAAACCTTAGGGTGGCTTTAAAGTTTTAGTGTTTCTCCTTGATGAAATGTTGTTAACTAACTAACATGTAATGCTATATATATATAAGGTGTGGATTGTTTTTATTATGTTTAAGTCTGTAGTTTACTTCCTTTTTATTTTCAATTTAAACCAAACTTATCATATGCTAAAAGGGTAAACTATACTAATTAATCCACATATTTTATAGCTAATAAGTTAGAATTGCAACTAAACTAACTGGCTAAAATATGAACTAAAGTGCAAAATGCAGAAAATAGAGTAAAAATACATGAAAAGAGCAATGTATAAGTACTGAGGAATAAAAATAAAAATCAAAATACAGAAAAGTAATAAAATAAAAAGAGTCTGTAGTGGTTCACCAAGAAAAATACGCCAGAGATGGCGACCTCCCCACACTTAATATAAAGCATCGTCCTCGATGCTCACTCAAGCAAGGTGTGAAGGAGTGTCATCACTGGAATGATGTGTGGCTGGAGTCTCTGTGGTGGTGGCCTGAGGGTCTGCCTGCTGCAGAGGAGGTGCTGACTGAATAGGAACCTCTGGGTCTGCAGCCTGAATCTGATACGGGGCCTCCTGCTGTGGCGCAGCCTGCTCCGGGCTTGCATGCTCAGCCTCTCTCTGTGGATGGGTCTCCGCCTCATGATCATCCGCCTCCTCCTTAGATGGCTCTGATGGTGTGTCAGGCTCGGAGGGGATGTCGCCACCAGATCGTATCATCAACTTTAGGTGCTCATAGTGTCGCTTGCTGCGACGCTCAGATCTCTCATATTGGCGCCGGTTACGGCGCTCCATCTGGTCTAGCTGCTGAAATAGGTGGTGCACGAGGTGATAAAATGGCTCTGAGGCAGGTGGAGGTGCAGTGGTGGTAGCTGGGGTAGCAGTAGATGAAGAGGGGCCAGCTGAAGGTGTGGCTGTCTCATCAGGGGCAGTGAGGAATGGAGGTCTATAGCCCAAAGCCAGAAAGTTCTTGGTGTGAGGGATAATCTTCTTGCATTCTGCAGCAGGTGGCTTCTCATCAGCATCCTCTCAAGGCACGTCAGCTCGACAGCCGAGCTGGGTAATCAGATATGGAAAGGGGAGAGTGCCTCTGATGTGGACCCTGGCCATGTAGTACCGGATGAATCGTGGCAGGTACAGGTCCTTACCCTCCATCACACACCAAAGGAGGGTGATCATAGTGGCAGGTAGCTCCGTCTCGTGAGTACTCGGCATAACAAAGTTGCTCAGGATCTGGTGCCAGAACCGAGCCTCATCATTTAAGTATATTCCCTTGATTTCCTTAGGCATGGTGGTGTTCTGACCCATGACCCATGGGACAGTCGGGTCAAGGGCTATCCTTGCCTTGACCGCATCCCAGTCAAACCTCATAAAGCGTATGTCCTCCTCAGCCTTTTGGTAACCATCGAGCTGATCAGATTTAGGCTGAAGCTTCAGAATATCCTCAATGGCCTCTTCAGTGACCAGTATCTGCTTCCCTCTTAGGTTCACTGCATCTAGGGAAGTTTTGAAGTAATTGCAGTAAAACTCTCTTACCCAAGAAGCATTGACCTCTGTCAGGTTTCTCTCCAGGAAGAACCAGCCTCTTTGTTTGATCTGATTGGAGGTGTATTGCTGGAGTTCTTCCAGAATTTTCAGAGTCCGCTCTAGGTACAGGTTTCTGGAGGTTGCAAAGACCGGATACTTCAACTCGCAGTATCTGTTTGCAAACTTATTGGGATCAGTGGCAGGGAGTAGCTGGTCAGCCTTCTCCTGCGGGGTAAAGTGTTTCTCCCGCCAGGAGTCATCATGCATGATGTCTAGGATGGACATAGAGGATTCTCCTCTTTTCCGTTTGCCAGTTGTTGCATTTTCTTTTCCTTTTCTTTGAGTGTCAGACATCCTGAAAAACAGAAATCTATGATATAATAAAAACAGGAAAACAAGTAGGCAAATAACAAAATAAGCACATAGTGACAAATGAGTAGTAGAATAATTAAATGAGTTGAAGAATTGTGCATTTTGGATTGGTTCGGAAATAAAAAGCTGAGATGAGAAATTTCAATCCAAAAAGTAATAGAATTCATGTTAATTAGGAAAAACCATAAACATGCCTTGAGTTAAAAAGTAAAAGTGAAGAGTGAGTCAAAAAGCAGAGGGGGTTGTTAGAAAGTTAAAAGTGGTTTTAAATTGAAAAAGAAGTTAGAAATAAAAAATCAGTGAGTTAGTAAAAAGAAAGTTAAGGTAAGCGGCATGATGATTGGTTTCTAAGTAACAAGAATTTCACAATTTGAAGCAACAGACAACGCATATTTAAGCAAGAAAATCAAGGTGTTGATGATTCATATAGATATACCAATAACGAAAATTTGAAATCAAATCATCAATAATGTGATTTATAAACCGGGAAAACAAAAGGAATAAGAATGCTGGCCCGTGCATTCATGAATTGGTTTGGTGAAAGCTAAAGAAAGCAAAATTGAAAATGCCAAAACCAAGACATGAATGAGAATCAAAATGATTTACAGAAAATTGGGCAGTATTCTGGCTAAAATTGGATGTTCCCGGAAAATAAACAGCAAGCAGAATAGTTCATATAAACTAAAATAAACTGCAAATAGATATAAATAATATGAACATGAAAGAGCAGTCGCAATAGCAGCATGAACAGTAAGAACATCATATGAACAATACTTAGATCACATCAACAGCAGAATTGTGAAAATTATAAAACAAGTAGCAAGAACAGCGCAATTAAACAGGCCTAAATCCACTAACCACATCCTAGGCTATCTAACCACCTAGAATCCACTACAACATGCATTTCTAACTAGCCTAAATGTAAACAGAAACGGAAAAAAATGCAATTGACTATGAATTGAAATAAGAGTGGCGTTCGGCGGAACCTGGTAGGCGTATGAACTAAGCTAAGGGATTGAGAGATGGCTGGGGGGTGGTTGCGGTGGTGGCTGATGCGGCGGTGATGGCGGTTGGCGCGGTGGTGAACGGCTGTCCGATGGCAGGGGTTGCTGTTTGGGGTAATGGGAGGGGTAGGTGTTAAGGGGGAAGGAAGGGAAGGGGTGAGGGTGTTGGTGGTGGGTGGAGCGGCGGTGATGGTGGCTTGGTGGCTGTGGCTGGGCGCGGCGGTGGCAGTGGTGGTGGAGAGAAGAAGAGAAGAGAAAGAGAAGAAAGAGAGGGAAGGAAGAAGGGGGGTGGTGGCGTCGCGGTCGTGGCTGGGTGGTCGACGGTGGTGCGGCCGGTGGAGGTGGTTGGGGTGGCGAGGGGCAGAGAGGGGGTTGCAGAGAAGAGGAAGGGTTAATGAATTTGAATCCATGCGATCGCGTGGGGCACGCGGTCGCGTGGCTGGGGTGGAATAGGGGTGACGCGATCGCGTGGGTGGCGGGATCGCATGGAATGGGTAAAAGGATGAATGATGCGATCGCGTGAGGCACGCGATCGCGTCGCTGGAAAGTGTGCTAAACGCATAATTCCAGCGTCGTTTCAGCGCAACTCTCTGTCTCCAATAGGGTGTCATGATATCCGCGCGACGTGAACGCGTCGCTCACGCTATCGCGTGGCATGGGTGTTGTGCAAGTGACGCGATTGCGTCAGGGACGTGACCGCGTGGGTCGTTTTGTGCAAAACGCACAACAGCCGCACGATTCCTGCCCAACTTTCTGGGCGTTGGATCTTTATGCCGATCTCCAGATCACGCGGCTGCGTGAATGACGCGGATGCGTGGGAGGTGGTTTTTCGCAACTGACGCGATCACATGAGCAATGCGATCGCGTCACACACTTTTTTTTATATGCAATTATGCAGTATGCAATGCTAATGAATAATATTCAGGTTCAATTGAAAAAAGAATAAAAATAAATAACACGAAATAAAACTAAAAAAGAAACGACCATACCATGGTGGGTTATCTCCCACCTAGCACTTTTATTTAAAGTCCTTAAGTTGGACATATGGTGAGCTTCCTGTTATGGTGGCTTGTGCTTAAATTCATCCAGAAATCTCCACCAATGCTTAGAATGCCAACAGCCTCCGGGGTCCCAAACTAGGCATGCAAAGCTTCGAAACAACTTCAAACAGATTCTTAGGCTCCCGGTGTGGCGAATGTCAGAATAGATTCCAGGATCCTAAACTTTGCTTTTAAATCCGCCTTCGTCTTGACCTATATTTTTCCATTCGGACGGTTTAGAAATTAGATTCTCACCATGGTGACCAAATATTTTCCGAGATCCATTCGATTGAACATGAGACCAATCCGTGCACTTCGAGTTGAAGCATGGAACCTTATTGAACCTTGTGCACCAGCTCTGAGTGCGAGCCATTTCCCTCTTACTCTTAAAGCCGCAGAGAGCTCTAAGCTGGCCATCTGTTTCAAGCAAACCATATTCAAGTGGAAAAGTAAAGTTAAAGGTTAAGGATTGTACCCACTTGAAGCTTGTATTCGGTGGTAATGGCCTTGGGATATGTGTTTCCAGTGGTTCTGTAAGTTCTACTCCCTTGTGCTCTTCTGTGAATTTCTCCACTTCCTTGCAGAATTCTTCAAATGTAACATCTTCCTGATCAAAGTCTTCTATGTCTTCCTCATCACTCAAGTCATAAGCTGGAGGTTGAGAGAAATCTACCTCCGCATCTTCTTCGTATTCACTTGGATAAGGTTCTTCAATCTCAGAGAATTCACTGGCGGATGCAAGTTCATTACTAGGAGAACTTGACTTGTGATTATCATCATCAAGGAAACTTGCTTCTTGGATTATTCCGTCTAGTTCTTCATAAAAGACTTGCCTTGGGGGTTGTGCACTATCCTCCTTAGCATCAATTGTAACGTCCTTGACAGAATTCTCTACAACTTTGGATTCCCATGGAAGTTCAGCGTCTCCTAAGTCTTCAACCAACTCTTCTTCTTCTATAATGACAGCTTCCTCTACTTGTTCCAGTACGAAGTCATGCTCTGTTCTGTCCACTGGAGTTTCTAGTATCTCCTTCATGCTACGCTCTTCATTAGATTGTCCACATGGGATTGTGGGAGGTCCTTGAATGTCTGAATGTCTAGAAGATAATTGACTTATTGCTTGCTCCAGTTTATGAAGGGTTGTTTAAAGTTGATCAACTATTTCCTTGAGGCGAGCCTGTGATTCTGGAGGTGATGGATTTGGACATGGTACATAGGGAAGTGGTGGTGTTTGGGAGTAATCGGATTGGGATTGGGGTAAATAAGGATCATATGGTGGTGAATGGTGAAAAGGCGCTTGTGAGTGTGGCGGTTCAAAGCTACGTTGAGAGGATGGTCTATAGGCACAGGGTGGGGCTTGTTGGTAGTTACAAGGTTGTCCACCATATCTATCAGCTTAGTATGCATTGTAGAATGGCCTTTGTCCATGATATCTTGGAGGGTGTTGTTGCCTAAAGGGTTGATCAAATCCTCTTGGCTCCATCCATCTTTGATCTCTCTGACCTTGATGCATATTCCTGTTATAGCTTTCACTCCTTTCAACAATATTAAAACCAAACTCAAAGCGAGAGGGGTGAGAATTCATAGTAGCTAATAAAAATTAAAATGCAAAAATAAAAATAAATAAACAGCTAAAATAAAATATTTACAATAACCAATAATAAGGCACACGTTTGCAGTTTTCCGGCAACGGCGCCATTTTGAAGAACTGAAGATTGACGGTTTAGAATTCAGAATAAATTCCCGTTGCAAGTATAGTTTCTAAACCAAGTAACCATCCTTTCTTACAAATGTTTTGGTTGTCACAAGTAACAAACCCCTAAATAAATTGATAACCAAAGTATTTAAACCTCGGGTCGTCTTCTCAAGGAACTGCAGGGAAGTATGTTCTTATTATTGGTTATGAAGATTGTAAATTGGGGTTTTGAAAGTAAGGAGCAAGTAATTTAAATTTCAATTAAAATAAGTAAATGACTGTAAAATAAACTTTTGGTAAGGTATGAGAAATTGGAAGTCCTGTCCTAATTATCCTTATCAATAGTGATGAGAATTGAGTCTTAATCCCACTTAGTTAGCCTTTACTAAAGCAAGGGAAGGTCAAGTGGATTGATTAGTCTGATCTTCAGGTTCTAGTCAATTCCTAAGAAAGGACTGGAATTATTGAAGTTCAATTCAATTAGCAAAGATAACAATTATCGATCACGTTGAGTTTGATAACTCCTGAGTTACTGATTTCTTAACCAAGACCAAAAGGGGAAAAGTAAATCTACTCGAATAAAAATATCTTCAGATTGGAAGTAACAGTAACATAAATAAAAGAGCGCAATCATAAACTGAAATACCTCAAATAACATTAATTAAAAGAATAATCTGTAACATAGAAAAGTTCATAAATTAAATTGAGAAAATAATTAATTAAAAGGAATGTTGAACCTAATAGAAAGGGGCAATCATGAAAGCGAGAAAAATTCTAAATCCTAATCTTAAGAGAGAGAGGAGAGAACCTCTCTCTAAAAACTACATCTAAATCATGAAAAATGAATAATTGGAGACTCTCCTCTGAATGGATGCATTCCCCCACTTCATAACCTCTGATCTGTGCCTTCTGGACTTGGATTTGGGCCAAAAAGGGCTTCAGAAATCACTGGGAGCATTTTCTGTAATTTCTGGTGCGTGGCCTCTGTCACGCGGTCGCGTCATCTGGAGTTTTCCTTATCACGCGTTCGCTTCGGTCATGCGTCCGCGTCATCTGCGTTTTTCTTGTGGTGCGCGATCGCGCCAATCACGCATTCGCGTCGCTGTCTTTTTGCGCCAGCATGCAGTCGCGTCGCCCACGCGTTCGCGTCGCTGCCAGTTTCTTCAAAAACTCTATTTTGTGCTTTCCTTCCATTTTTGTATGTTTCCTTTCCATCCTTTAAGTCATTCCTGCCTTAGAAGATCTGAAACTACTCAACACACAAATCACGGCATCGAATGGTAATAAAGGGTAATTAAAATAATTATTCTTAAAGCATAAGAAACATGTTTTTTCACATATATCACATAATAAGGAAGGGAAAATAAAACCATGCAGTTAACATGAATAAGTGGGTGAAGGATTGAATAAATCACTTAAATTGGGTACAAAATATATCATAAAATATGGGTTTATCAGAAAGCTATGGCAAATTATATATCGTTGCGAAGCCCCAGATGTTAGCTTTCCAATGCAACTAGAACTGCATCATTTGGATCTCTGTAGCTCAAGTTATGGTCGATTTAGTACCAAGAGGTCAGGCTAGACAGCTTTAGCAGTTCCTTCAGTTTCTTGTATTCCTTCCACTTTTGCATGCTTCCTTTCTATCCTCTAAGCCATTCCTGCCCTGTAATCCCTGAAATCACTTAACACACATATCAAGGCATCGAATGGTAATAGGAAAGGATTAATAATTAGTAATTTAAAGGCCAAAGAAACATGTTTTCAATTATAGCACAAAATCAGGAAGGAAAATATAAAACATGCGAATTGTATGAATAAGTGGGCAAGGACTTGATAAAAACCACTCAATTGAGCACAAGATAAATCATAAAATAGTGATTTATCAATTACCGAGTGCTAGGATTCGCTTGAATCTAATTCATTTAACTCATCAAATATTGCATTCCAGTAATCATCAACTGGCAAATCATACTGCTTTGATATTCTTAAAGTATTCAAATTAATTTCCAATGGTAGTACTGCATCATGGCCATAAACTAATTTATAAGGCGAAGTACCTGTTGACCCCCTCGGCAAATTTCGATAAGCCCGTAATACTTGGCTTAAAGTTTCATGCCATGTTCGGGGTTTATTTCCGATATGCTTTTTGATCAAGCTTATCAAAATCTTATTTGCTGCTTCCACTTGCCCATTAGCCTGTGCATATACGGAGTAGAGGTGATCATATTGATATTCCTTTGAAGCTGCAAAATTTTTAATTCGCTAACCAGTAAACATAGTTCCTTGATCAGTACTTAATGTTTGAGGGATTCCAAATCGATGGATAATATGTTCCTCGATAAAATCTATTATTTCACCTTGACCAACTTCTATTAAGGGAACTGCTTCAACCCATTTAATGAAATAATCAATTGCCACCAAGATAAACTTGTGCTGTTTTGATGAAGGAGGGTGAATCAAACCAATCAAATCCAACGCCCAATCTCTGAATGGCCATGGCTTTATTATCGAATGCAACTCAGACGCTGGAATCTGTTGTATCGAACCATGTTTTTGGCATTCTTGACATGCCTTTGCATAATCGATGCCATCTTTTATCATAGATGGCCAGTACACATGGTTGCGATATAACACCCATTTCATCTTTTTTCTAGCTTGATGGGCACTACATATCCCATTATGAACTTCACCCAAAGCTATGTTTTGATCATCTTGGCCTAAACATCTCATCAAACTTCTATTGATCCCTTTCTTATATAACTCGTCTGCCATTATAACGAAATTTATCGCCTATAACTTTATTTTCCTTTCAACTGACATACTGGGATTTTTTAAATACTGAGCAATAGACTTTCTCCAATCAGAATCTTCCCATTCATCTATACAAAATACTTCTCTTTCATTTGCAGACACTAAAATCTGACGAATACTAGATAATTTCTTAATAGTTTCTGGACCGATCCGATACCTCGAAGCAATTTGGGCTAACTCATTAGCAATTTCATTATGAATTCTAGGGATATGCACCAAAGAAACTTTTCGAAAAGACGTTAACAATTCCCAAGCAGTTACTAAATATTTTTGTAACGTCTCATTATTACACTTAAACTCCTTTGATAACTGCTTTAAAACCAACTGTGAATCCCCTAATATTTGAACCTCCAAAGCTCCTTTACCGATTAAAATTTCAAGACCCAAAATCAGAGCCTCATATTCGGCCACATTATTGGAACAAGGATACTTTAATTCAAACAAAAATTCTGATGGAATACCTCCTGGCAAAACAATAAGGATTCCAATCCCTGCACCATCTTTATGATTAAATCCATCAAAATATAATTTCCAATAGTTGACTTCTACATCGATTATATTTGCCCCCTGGTCATTTAGATCTTTCGAATTATCCACAAGAAAATTTGCAATGACCTGTCCTTTGACAGCCTTTGTTGGGACAAATTGTAAGTCGAATTCTGTCAATGCCAGCATCCATTTCCCTAAACGCCCTCGTAACATAGGGAAACTTAACATATATTTAATGAGATCAGTTTGTGCTATAACTTTCATCGATTTAGTCACCATATAACACTTTAACTTCATACAAGCATGATATAGAGACAAACACAATTTCTCGATCGGAGAATACCTTGTTTCAATATCGGTTAAAACTCGACTAAGGTAATAAACCGCCCGCTCATGCCCATTTTCATTATCTTGGGCTAACATACACTCTATAGTGTTCTCAGATGCTGCAATGTATAATTTTAAGGGCTCGCCTGGACGAACATTCGCCATAATCAGAGCCTTAGATAAATAGGCCTTAATTGAATCGAATGCTAACTGATGTTCTTTTGTCCATTCGAACTGCGAATCATTCTTTAATTTTACTAAAGGAGCGAACACTCGAGTTCGATCGAAAGATTCGAAATGAATCTTCGAAGATAAATCACTTTGCCCAAAAAGGACTGTACTTCTTTTTTCGATTTAGGTGCAGACAATGCCAATATTGCATCTGCCTTATTTTTATCAATTGCAATACCTTTTTTATGAACAATGAATCCTAGAAAATTTCCAGCCGATACACCAAAAGCAGATTTTAAAGGATTCATTTTTAATCCTTTCTTTCTCATAGTAATGAATGCCTTTCTTAAATAATCAACGTGTTGACTCATTGAAATCAATTTGATCATAACGTCATCGATATACACCTCCATAAGTTTTCTGATAAATTCATGGAAAACATCATTCATGGCCCGCTGATATGTTGCACCAGCGTTTTTCAAATCAAAAAGCATAACTACCCATTCATATGTACCTAATGCCCCAGGAAAACGAAAGGCAGTTTTAGACACATCATCTTCTGCAATAAAAATTTGATTATATCCATAATAACCATCCATGAAACTAAGGATTTCATTTCCCGCTGCAGAATCGATTAACATATCTACAATGGGCATAAAATATTCATCTTTTGGAGTAGCATTATTCAAATCTCGAAAGTCGATGCATACTCTTAACTTCCCATTCTTCTTCATGACATGGACAATATTCGAAACCCACTCAACATAACGTGCAGTTCGAATAAATTTTTCTTTAATAAAGTGTTCTATCTCTTTTTTAATTTTTATCTTAATTTCTGGAGCAAAACGTCTTGGAGTTTGTTTCACAGGTCGAGCATTTGATTTTAATGATAATCGATGTTCCACTAGTGAACGATCGAGACCAGGCATCTCATGATAATCCCAAGCAAAACAATCTTTAAACTCATGTAAAAGATTAAAGAGTTCAGTTCGAAAAGGATCAACAAGATCTTTACAAATATATGTAATTCGAACATCATCAGGAGTCCCCAGATTAATTTCCTCTAAGGGATATTGAGATTCAAACCCTTTATAATAATCATCATCTTTTACTGAGTATTTCTCAAAACCCAATGGTTCTAAATCATAGATGCAATCAAAAGTGAAATCAATAGGGTCATCAGAAATAGAAGAAACTTGATCATTGATTAAATTAACATTACTTCTATTTTCTACACAATGAGCCTTTGCTATTAAATCTACAGTTCAGCTTACATCATTATTTTCATTACAGGAAATAGGGAAATTATAACTAAATTCGACTGAAGATGTCGAATCGAAAGCATCACAACTAAAAAGATTACCAACCCTATGTGATTCAACTTCATCAGAAGAATCATTTTTATTTTCTAAAAACTGAAAATTATTTAAATAATTACGTAATGTTACCATGCAGTCGGAAACTTCCTCAATCTGGTCCATAGAGCAATCTTCCCAAGATCTTCAAGTAGGGAATTCCAACCAGTTGGTTCGAACGCCAACTCTAGATAGCGCAACTTCACCGATAATCCCTCCGAGGACAGATAACAACCTTCACAATTATAAGAATTTAGCGTTCGGTCAACATTCAGAGGTTTAAGTTTAGGATTATATATCCTAAAATCGGCATGCATCTGTTCTACATATAAACTCGAATATGATTTAACGGTTTTAGGCTTGCCATCTTTTGTCCACAAAAGAACACTCTGATACACAGTAGAAGGTACTGCCCCCACTCCATGGATCCAATCCCGTCCCAGTAAAGCATTATAACTTGCTTTGGATGAAACCACCACAAATACAGTGTTACGCTTGGACGAGCCAACCTTCATAGTCAAAATAACCAATCCTCTTGCTGGAGTTGAAGTCCCACTAAAATCTGTAACAGCAATATTTGTGGGCACCAAATCATCAAGATGTTTTCCTACTTTCCTCAACATCCTTTCCGGCAAAAGACTGATTGCCGCTCCACCGTCGATCAAGACTTTGTTTACCTTGATCCCACTCAACGTAGTAGTTATATGGAGTGGGCGAAGATGAGACATTTGTCTTTCAGTGGGCCGAAGAAAATATCCCGGCTCATCTTCGATTCGAATAAAAGAAAAAGCTTCCTCATTGGTGCACGAAATCGTGATTGTTCATTCCTTGGTAACGGCGCCAAAAACTTAATACGCACATTCATAATCTTAGTTCTTTTTCACAACTTCGCATAACTAACCAGCAAGTGCACTGGGTCGTCCAAGTAATAAACTTTACGTGAGTAAGGGTCAATCCCACGGAGATTGTCGGCTTGAAGCAAGCTATGGTCATCTTGTAAATCCCAGTCAGGCAGATTCAAATGGTTATGAGGTTTTGATAATTAAAATATAAATAAAATATAAAATAAGATAGAGATACTTATGCAATTCATTGGTGAGAATTTCAGATAAGCGTATGGAGGTGCTTTGCTCCTTCTGAATCTCTGCTTTTCTACTGCTTTCATCCAATCACACATACTCCTTTCCATGGCAAGCTGTATGTTGGGCATCACCGTTGTCAATGGCTACATCCCATCCTCTCAGTGAAAATGGTCCAAATGCACTGTCACTGCATGGATAATCATCTGTCGGTTCTCGATCATGTTGGAATAGGATCCAGTGATCCTTTTGCGTCTGTCACTACGCCCAGCACTCGTGAGTTTGAAGCTCGTCACAGCCATCCCTTCCCAGATCCTACTCGGAATACCACAGACAAGGTTTAGACTTTCTGAATCTCAAGAATGGCCGCCAATAATTCTAGCCTAAACCACGAAGACTCTGATCGTAAATCAGGAGGCTAAGAGATATGCATTCAAGCTTGATTTCATGTAGAACGGAAGTGTTTGTCAGGCACGCGTTCATAAGTGAGAATGGTGATGAGCGTCACATAATCATCACATTCATCATGTTCTTGTGTGCGAATGAATATCTTAGAGAAGAATAGGCTTGAGTTGAATAGAAAAATAATAGTACTTTGCATTAATTTATGAGGAATAGCAGAGCTCCACACCTTAATCTATGGGGTGTAGAAACTCCACCGTTGAAAATACATAAGTGAAAATAGGGTAGACATGGCCGAATGGCCATCCCCCATAAAGGTCTAAGATAGCATAAGACTAATCAGAGATCGGTCAAAAGACTCTGAATACAATAGTAAAAAGTTTTATTTATACTAAACTAGTTACTAGGGTTACAGAAGATAAGTAAATGATGCAGAAATCCACATCCGGGCCCACTTGGTGTGTGCTTGGGTTGAGCATTGAGCTTTCATATGTAGAGACTCTTTTTGGAGTTAAACGCCAGGTTGTAGCCTGTTTCTGGCGTTTAACTTTGATTTGCAACCTGTTTCTGGCGTTTAACTCCAGAATAGGGCAGGAAGTTGGCGTTGAACCCCAGTTTGCGTTATCTAAACTCGGGGAAAGTATGAACTATTATATATTGATGGAAAGCTCTAGATGTCTATTTTCCAACGAAATTGAGAGCGCGCCAATTGGGTTTCTGTAGCTTCAGAAAATCCATTTCGAGTGCAGGGAGGTCAGAATCCAACAGTATCTGCAGTCCTTCTTCAGCCTCTGAATAAGATTTTTGCTCAAGTCCCTCAATTTCAGCCACAAAATACCTGAAATCACAGAAAAACACACAAACTCATAGTAAAGTCCAGAAATGTGATTTTTATTCAAAAACTAATAAAAACATAGTGAAAACTAACTAAATTATACTAAAAACATACTAAAAACAATGCCAAAAAGCGTATAAATTATCCGCTCATCACAACACCAAACTTAAATTACAAGCAACTGAAAATCAAATAGGATAAAAAGAAGAGAATATACTATAAATCCCAAAATATTAATGAAACTTAGTTCCAATTAAATGAGCGGGACTAGTAGCTTTTTGCCTCTGAACAGTTTTGGCATCTCACTCTATCCTTTGAAGTTCAGAATGATTGGCATCTATAGGAACTCAGAATTCAGATAGTGTTATTGATTCTCCTAGTTCAGTATGTTGATTCTTGAACACAGCTGATAAACCCATATTTTATTATATATTTTGTGCTCAAATTAAGTGATTTATTCAATCCTTCACCCACTTATTCATATTAATTGCATGGTTTTACTTTCCCTTCCTTATTATGTGATGGATGTGAAAAACATGTTTCCTATGCTTAAAAGTAATTATTTTGATTACCCTTTATTTCTATTCGATGCCGTGATTCGTGTGTTGAGTAGTTTCAGATCTTCTAAGGCAGGAATGACTTAAAGGATGGAAAGGAAACATACAAAAATGGAAGGAAAGCACAAAACGGAGTTTTTGAAGAAACTGGCAACGACGCGATCGCATGGACGACGCGGCCGCATGCCAGCGCGAATTAACAGCGACGCGACCACATGATTGACGCGATCGCGCACCTTGAGCGAAACGCATATGACGCGGACACATGACTGACGCGACCGCGTGACAAGGAAAACTCCAAATGACGCGACCGCATGACCCACGCGGATGCGTGACAGAGGTCACACACCAGAAATTGCAGAAAATGCTCCCAGCAATTTCTGAAGCCCTTTTTGGCCCAAATCCAAGTCCAGAAGGCACAGATCAGAGGTTATGAAGTGGGAGAATGCATCCGTTTAAGGAGAGTCTCCAATTTTAGTTAGTTTTCATGATTTAGATTTAGTTTGAGAGGGAGATTCTCTCCTCTCTCTTTAGGATTAAGATTTAGATTTAGGATTTTATTCGCTTTCAGGATTATCTCTTTTTATCAGGTTCAATATTCCTTTTTAATTACTTATTTTTCCAATTTAATTTATGAATTCTTCTATGCTACAGATTACTCTTTCGAATTAATGTTATTTAAGGTATTTCAGTTTATGATTGCTTTCTTTTATTTATGTTATTGTTATTCCCAATCTGAAGACATTTTTATTCCAGTAGATTTACTTTTCCCCCTTTTGGCCTTGGTTAAGAAATCAGTAACTCAGGAGTTATCAAACTCAAACATGATCGATAATTGTTATCTTTGCTAATTAAATTGAAATTCAACAATCCCAATCTTTTCTCAGGAAATAAATAGGATTCGAAGATCAAACTAATTAGTCCCTTGACTTTCTTTTGCTTTAGTAAGAGTTAACAAAGCGGAATTAAGATTCAATTTTCATCATCATTGATAAGGATAACTAGGATAGGATTTCCAATTTTTCATACCTTGCGAAAAGTTTATTTTACAGTTATTTATTTATTTTACAGTTATTTATCTATTTCCATTGCCATTTAAATTACTTGTTCCTCATTCTCAAAACCCCAATTCACAACCTTCATAACCAATAATAAGAACATACTTCCCTGCAGTTCCTTGAGAAGAGGACCCGAGGTTTGAATACTTCGGTTATCAATTATTAAGGGATTTGTTACTTGTGACAACCAAAACATTTGTACGAAGGGATTTCTGTTGGTTTAGAAACTATATCTACAATGCGACTATTTTTTTAAAATTCTTTACTAGCAAAAATTCCAACGCCAAAATGGCGCCGTTGTCGGGGAACTGCAATCGTGTGCCTTATTATTGGTTATTGTAAATATTTTTCTTTTACTTGTTTATTTGTCTTTATTTTCCCCTTTTATTTTTATTAGTCACTATGAATTCTCACCCCTCTCAATTTGAATTTGGTTCTAATATTGTTGAAAGGAATGAAAGTTATAACAGGAACTTGCATCAAGGTCAGAGCAATCAAAGATAGATGGAGCCAAGAGGATCTGATCAACCCTTTAGGCAACAATACCCTCCAAGATATCGTGGACAAAGACCATTCTACAATGCATACCAAGGCAATAGACATGGTGGACAACCTTGTAGTTACCAACAAGCCCCACCCTGTGCTTATAGGCCATCCTCTCAACATAACTTCGCACCACCACACTCACAAGCTCCTTTTCACCATTCACTACCGTATGATCCTCATTTACCCAAATTCCAATCCAATTACTCCCAAACACCACCACTTTCCCATGTACCACGTCCAAATCCATCACCCCGAGAATCAGAGGTTCGCCTCAAGGAAACAGTAGATCAACTTCAAACAACCCTTCATCAACTGGAGCAAGCAGTAAGTCTATTATCTTCTAGATGTTCGAACATTCAAGGGCCTCCCAGAGCCCCATGTGGACAATCTAATGAAGAGCGTAGCATGAAGAAGATACTAGAAACTCCGGTGGACAAGACAGAGCATGACTTCGTACTAGAACAAGTAGAGGAAGCTGTCATTATAAAAGAAGAAGAGTTGGTTGAAGACTTAGGAGACGCTGAACTTCCATGGGAATCCAAAGTTGTGGAAAATTCTGTCACGGACGTTACAATTGATGCTAAGGAGGACAATGTACAACCCCCAAGGCAGGTATTTCATGAAGAACTAGACGGAATAATCCAAGAAGCAAGTTTCC
The DNA here is from genome assembly GCF_000816755.2 of Arachis ipaensis. Classification (NCBI taxonomy): domain Eukaryota; kingdom Viridiplantae; phylum Streptophyta; class Magnoliopsida; order Fabales; family Fabaceae; genus Arachis; species Arachis ipaensis. The sequence goes on from NC_029794.2 coordinate 53,980,772, forward strand.
TTGATGATGATAATCTCAAGTCAAGTTCTCCTAGTAATGAACTTGCATCTGCGGGTGAATTCTCTGAGAACGAAGAATCTTCCTTAAGTGACTACGAAGATAATACGGAGGTAGATTTCTCTCAACCTCCAGTTTATGACTTAAGTGATGAGGAAGACATGGAAGGCTTTGATCAGGACATGGATGCATTTGAAGAATCTTGCAAAGAAGGAGAAATTCATAGAAGAGCACAAGGGAGTAGAACTCACAGAACCACTGGAAATACCTATCCCAAGGCCATTACCACCCAATACAAGCTTCAAGTGGGTACAATCCTTAACCTTTAACTTTATTTTTTCACTTGAATATGGTTTGCTTGAAACAGATGGCCAGCTTAGAGCTCTCTGCGGCTTTAAGAGTAAAAGGGAAATGGCTCGTACTCAGAGCTGGTGTACACAGTTCAATAAGGTTCCACGCTTCAACTCAAAGTGCACAAATTGGCATCACAATCAATCGAATGGATCTCGGAGAACGTTTGGTCACCTTGGTGAGAACCTAATTTCTAAACTGCCCGGATGGAAAAATATAGATCAAGAAGAAGGAGGATTTTAAAGCAAAATTTGGGATCCTGGAATCTATTCTGACATTCGTCACCCCGGGAGCCTGAGAATCTGTTCGAAGCTGCTCAGAAGCTTTACATGCCTAGTTTGGGACTCCGGAGGCTATTGGCATTCCAAGCATTGGTGGAGATTTCTGGATGAATTTAAGCATAAGCCCCCATAACAGGAAGCTCATCCAATGTCCAACTTAAGGACTTTAACTAAAAGTACTAGGTGGGAGACAACCCACCATGGTATGGTCGTTTCTTTTTCAGTTTTATTTCGTGTTATTTATTTTTATTTCCTTTTCAATTGAACCTGAATATTATTCATTCGCATTGCATACTGCATAGTTGCATACCTGCATAAAAAAAAGGTGCGCGACGCGACCACATCATTCATGCAACCGCGTCAGTTGCGAAAAACACTTCCCACGCGTCCGCGTCATGCACGCGGCCGCGTGATCTGGAGACCGGCATAAATATCCAACGTCTAGAAAGTTAGGCTGGAATCGTGCAGCCACTGTGCGTTTCGCACAAAACGACCCACGCGATCGCGCCACCCACGCGATCGCGTCACTTGCACAACACCAATCCCACGCGACAGCGTGAGCGACGCGATCGCGTTGCATTGATTGCACAACACCCCAAAGGAGACAGAGAGTTGCGCTGAAACGACGCTTGAATCGTGCGTTTAGCACAATTTCCAGCGACGCGGTCGCGTCATTCACTCCTTTATCTATTCCATGCGATCGCGTGCCCCACGCGATCGCGTCAACCCCCATTCCACCCCAGCTGCGCGACCACGTGCCCCACGCGATCGCGTAGATTCAAATTTAATAACCCCCCAGTCACGTGAACCCTACCCATTCGCGCCCCCCCTTTCCCCTCCTAACCCCATTACCCTTCCCGAAACCCCCCTGCCTCCGAACAGCCGCCACCGCCACCGCCGCCGTGCCGCTGTCAACCACCGCGTCAGCTGCCACCACCACCATCCCCAGCCACCTCTCTGCCATACTTTCTTTCCTACGCCTTCCAGGTTCCGCTGAACGCCACCCTTCTTCCCATTCATCGTTAATTTCCTATTTTTCTGTTTATGTTCATATTTAGGCTAGTTAGTTATGCATGTTGTAGTAGATTCTAGGTTGTTAGGTAGCCTAGGATGTGGTTAGTGGATTTAGGCCTATTTAATTGCGCTGTTCATGTTTCTTGTTTTCTAATTTTCACAATTATGCTGTTGCTAGGATGTTAGTATTGTTCATATGCTGTAATTTCTTGTTTCATGCTGCTTTTTACATTGCTTTTCCATGTTCATATTCTTTTTATGTAATTGCAGCGATATTTTAATTCATATGAGCTATTCTGATTGCTATTTATTTTCCGGAAACATCCAATTTTAGCCGGGATGCTGCCCAAATTTCTGTAAATTATTTTGATTTTTATTCCTGTTTTGGTTTTGGCAAACTTGCACTCTGCTTTACACAGCTTTTACCAAACCAATTCATGAATGACAGGGCAAGCTTTCTTATTCTTTTTAATTTCCTAGTTTATAAATTGCATCTTGGATGATTCAATTCCACTTTTTGCTATTTTCATTTGATTCATCCTTAACTTCCTTGTTTGAATTTGAGTTATCTATTGCTTTAAATTGTGAATTCTCGTTATTTAGAAAATGCTCATCATGCCACTTACTCTAACCCACTTTTTACTGATTCCCTAATTTTAACTTCCTCAACTTCTTTTTCATTCCTAACCCACTTACCTTTCAAAACATCTCTTCTGGTTTTTCATTATTCTCTCTAACATTCTAACCAAGGCATGACGGACGTTTTTCCTACTTAACATGAATCCTTTTACATTTCGGATTGTGAATTTTTATTCTCAGACTTTTAACTCCTATACAATCCTTAATGCACATTTACTTAACTCCTTTTCATTATTCTATTGCTCCTTTGCCATTATATGCTTCTTTCGATTAATTGCCTACTGATGCCAGGGTATTTTGGCCAGTTTCACTGACCTTTTCTTTACTGTTTTTAACGTAGTTTCATGCATTTTCTTAGAAAATAAGCTAGTTTTGGGTAGATATTCACTTACATCTTGATTCAAGCATACATTGTGCACTTTACATGATTTCATGAGAATTTTGCATGAATTATATGACAAATTGGATGATGCATGACTCATGACTTGGACTAGAACTTTGATGCACTTTGTTGCTTGATTTCAGGACAAAGGAAGCAAAGAAGAACCACGTTAGTCCCACAAACGTGACCTCTAACGTGGATAATCGCCAATAACGCCCTCGAAGCCATCATAAGCCCACGTTAAGAGTTACGTTAACTAAGTTAACGTGAACTCTAACGTGGAAGAAGACAACAAGAGCCAACGTTAGTGACACTTACCTTGTCACTAACGTTGGAACAAGCTCATAAGTGGCCACGTTAAGAGCCACGTTAACTTAGTTAACGTGGAAGCTAACGTGGATAAAGAGATAATGAGCCAACGTTAATGACACTCACCTTTGTCACTAACGTTGGGGATGGCTAGCATTACTACGTTAGAAGCCATGTTAACCTAGTTAACGTGAACTCTAAC
>NC_029794.2:53984131-53984874 GCF_000816755.2 Arachis ipaensis
CTACGTTAGAAGCCACGTTAACCTAGTTAATGTGGACTCTAACGTAGGGATAAGGGAGGACTCTCCACGTTATTGGGAAAGGTAAGTCCCAATAACGTGTGCGAAGGACCAAGAGGCAACGTTAGTGGTCACGTTAGTGCCACTAACGTTGAAGTCAACGTGATCATATTTGGGTTAGGAACGTTAGTGAAAAAGGTGATTGTCACTAACGTTCTCGAACCCACACTTTCACTTAACATTGACACCACTAACGTCCTGAGTCAAAGTCGCTGCCTACTTCACCTTTTCTCTCTGCAAGCAAAGCTAAGCCCAATGAAAAGGATAACTACTTCAAACTCAAGATTCAGAGGCCCATACCCAAGACTTGAAGAGCCAACTAGAAGATAAGAAGAGTAGTATATATAGGAGTAGCTTTGAATTTGTTAGAGAGTTGGAAAATTTAGGGAGCCTTTGGCATAGAACTACTCTCTGTATTTTACTTTCTCTGCACTTCTAGTTTTACTTTCATCATGTATTCTCCATCTTGGTTTTTATTTTCCAGAGCTATGAGCAACTAAACCCCTTTCATTGGGTTAGGGAGCTCTGTTGTAATTTGATGGATCAATATTAGTTTTCATTCACCTTCTTCTATCTTTTCTCTTGATTTTACTAGAAAGCTTTCGATCTTCATCCAATTGGGTAGTTATCTTGGAAAAGAAGCTATTCATACTTGGATCTCTTCTGAACCTTGAAAGAGGAATGAA
>NC_029794.2:53984912-54023019 GCF_000816755.2 Arachis ipaensis
CATGTGGTATAATCAGTGACCATACTTCATCTCTTCTCATGAGCAATTGACCAAGGAATTGGCTATTGATCAAGATTTGAGAGATTGAATTACCAAGAAATTGGAATTTGATCACTTAAGATTGCCAAGGAGATCAATGAATGCATTGATTGAGGAAGAGATGAAAATGAACTTGATCTGGAGAATGCAACATCTCCTGAGCCCAATGAACTCCCCATTTCTGATCTTACCCATTCTCTTTAATTTCTGCCATTTATTTTTATGAGCAATTACCCCATTCCCGTTTAAGATTCTGTAATTTACCTTCCGCCATTTACATTCAGCTCTTTATTTCTAGCATTTACTGTTTCTGCTATTTACTTTCCCGCCATTTAATTTTCTGCAAATCTCAAATCAAATTCTGGTTCGCTCAACTAGGACATTCCTCTAATTAAAGTTGCTTGATCAATCAATCTCTGTGGGATTTGACCTCACTCTATTGTGAGTTTTTACTTGACGACAAATTCGGTACACTTGTCGAAGAAAATTTGTTGAGAGACAAGTTTTGTGCGTATCAAGTTTATGGTGCCGTTGCCGAGGATTGATTTGAATCAACAATGATTAAATTGGAGGATAACTAGATTGAGCATTTTTCTTTTGTTTGATTTAAATTTCTGTTGAGTTAATTCGCTTTCAGTTTTAGTTAATTTCTTCCTTTTCCCCTACTTTTTCATTTATTTTTTTAGTTATTTACAATTCAGTTCACTAACCCACTAACTGTTTGATATATTGCATCACTCACACTAACCGTAATTCTAACAAAATACTTTCTGGATCTGTTTCCTTGCTTGTACCTTGTTGGTTGTATGACAGGGAGGAGAAGCGGGGCTTCAACTTCCTTTGATTCTGAACCTGAGAGGACCTTCCTTAGATTAAGGAGGGAAGCAAGAAGAAAAAGAGTAGTGGGTGCTGAGGAAGAGGAAGAGTACTTTGAACTAGACATAAAGGAGAATATGGAGAACATTCATGAAGAAGAGGCTCACAACCATGGCAGAGAAGGTCTTGCAAATCATGCTGGGCAAGAGAGAAGAGTTCTAGGCTCCTATATCAACCCAAACCCAGGAAAATGTGGGAGTAGCATTCAAAAGCCAACCATACATGCCAACAACTTTGAACTAAAACCACAGCTCATCACCCTTGTTCAGAACAACTGTTCATTAGGAGGAGGTCACAAAGAGTAAGACAACATCACAAGGAACAAAGAAGAAGGTACCAAGGAGGTGGAGGAACAAGAAGATCCGTGTTCAAAGCATGCCGAGAGAGCATGAATGCAAACCAGAGCATGCTAATCTTGGAGCCTTGAACAAAACTTTTTCATCACAGTGCTACAAACTAAGTTTGGTGTCACCCAAGGTGTCACCAATGTGCATATAAGGATACACAGTTAGTTAGTTAGTTGGTGTTCATGAATAAACAATCTAGTTCGTTTTCTTTATTATTCTAGCTATAAAGTTTAATTTCTCAATGATATTAATTTTTCTTATTTTTATAGGAAAAGGGAAAGGAGCATTGAAGGGGATTGATTGGACAATTAAATGAGGAAAGTTCAGACACCACAAAAGGAGGGTACTACACACATGCCTCAAGGAGGGATGCATTGGAAAATATTGCCATGCAACATTGAAAAGATGAGGACCCTGTGTGGATAAAAGAGGGCATTCTAATAATCGTTCAACGGATGCATGCTGCCGCATTCCCCCTGCCTCAACGGAAGCAAAGGAAGAGGCCCGCCCCTCAAGTAGTAGAAGGACAAATCTTAGAGGGGCAAGCACCAGCCACTTTGGATATGCACCAACTACAGGAAGCCATTGATGGCCTATCTAGACAATATTTGGAAATCCAAGGAGCACAGAAAGAGCTTCAACTACAGATGATAGGGCAGCAAGAGGAATCACTCTCAAGATGGATGACTCAATAAGGGGAGTGGCAAAAGCAAATGATGGAGCAGCAACTGAGTCAAGGACAACAATGGAGTGAAACATTCCACAGGATAGAACAAAGGCAAAATGAACAACAAGAATCCATCCAGAAGCTAATCAACATCCAAGCACATCAAGGTGCACACATACATGAGATGCATCGAAGACAAATAGAACAGGCAGAACTATTGGATGAGCAAAGGGCATTCACAGAAGGAGTTTACATGAGCGAGACTGGGCATCATATAAACACTCAAGCCAGGCTCGGATACTTAGTAGAACAGCTGCCTATATTGCATTCGGGAATCGCAAGGTATGAAGAAATGAAGGATGAATTAGCACGAGAAGAAAGACAAAGGGTGGAAGAGAGTCATGAATCAGTGAGGAAGGCACTTGAGGATTGGAAGCAAGCAAGATTGGCACGGATGCGAGGAAATGCAAGAGGACACAAGGAAGAGAAACAAGGAGGGGAGCATGGGCATCCACATGAGTAAAAGGTGGTGGAGTTCCTTCTTTGGTCCATTTTTTTTCTATGCTTTAAATAAGGAAGATCTTGTATGAAATAGAACATGCTTCCATGTTAGTTTGAACCTTTTTCAATTCTGTCTTTTATAATAAGAAAAAGGGAAAGAACAATCAAAGTTGAAGAATAAAAGAAAAATAGCAAGAAAAGAGGCTAGGCACCAAGGGTTTGAGTCTTGAGAGATGTGTCTGTGGTGTTCCTGTACCAAGGATCTGCTTGGATTACTAAGCTCTCAGGGGTGCTTCATCACCTAGTAATTTGGGTTAACTAACCCAGGATCATCAGCTGAAAGTCCACTATCAAGAGCAATCTTTGCTACAGAACATTTAGTAACCCAAAGAGGTGCTGGACACCAAGACCTCAAGGAAAGAAAATAAACAAACCATGTTCCTGTGGTATGTATGTATGGGGGAGAGACTTGAGGAAGTAAGTCCTTAGGGGTGCTTCAACACCTAGCACCTTGAACCAACTGGTTTGGGAGTGTTGGCTGAAAGCTTATTCTAAAGAGTTGCCCCCTTACAGAGCACTTAGCCTAAGAACACAAATAAGCCCTGAAATGACAACAAAAGGATCAATGAATAAAAGTCTCATGGGATGCAATCAAGTGAGTATTCTAGAACATGATAAAGGTCTGAAATCCAGTGAAGGAATGAACCTAAGTTGCTACGCATGAAACCACCATAAAACCAGGAACATGACTTCCACAAGAATGACTCATTTCTCTTGGCATTCCATTCATCATTCTCTTGTTCCAGTACTTGCTTAGGGACAAGCAAGCTTTAAGTTTGGTGTTGTGATGCCAGGGCATTTTGGCCAATTTCACTGACCTTTTCTTTACTGTTTTTAAGGTAGTTTCATGCATTTTCTTAGAAAATAAGCTAGTTTTGGGTAGATATTCACTTACATCTTGATTCAAGCATACATTGTGCACTTTACGTGATTTCATGAGAATTTTGCATGAATTATATGACAAATTGGATGATGCATGACTCATGACTTGGACTAGAACTTTGATGCACTTTGTTACTTAATTTCAGGACAAAGGAAGCAAAGAAGAACCACGTTAGCAGTCACGTTAGTCCCACTAACGTGACCTCTAACGTGGATAATCGCCAATAACGCCCTCGAAGCCATCATAAGCCCACGTTAAGAGTTACGTTAACTAAGTTAACGTGAACTCTAACGTGGAAGAAGACAACAAAGCCAACATTAGTGACACTCTCCTTTGTCACTAACGTTGGACCAAGCTTAATGAAAAGGATAACTGCTTCAAACTCAAGATTCAGAGGCCCATACCCAAGACTTGAAGAGCCAACTAGAAGATGAGAAGAGTTGTATATATAGGAGTAGCTTTGAATTAGTTAGAGAGTTGGAAAATTTAGGGAGCCTTTGGCATAGAACTACTCTCTGTATTTTACTTTCTCTGCACTTCTAGTTTTACTTTCATCATGTATTCTCCATCTTGGTTTTCATTTTCCAGAGCTATGAACAACTAAACCCCTTTCATTGGGTTAGGGAGCTCTGTTGTAATTTGATGGATCAATATTAGTTTTCATTCACCTTCTTCTATCTTTTCTCTTGATTTTACTAGAAAGCTTTCGATCCTCATCCAATTGGGTAGTTATCTTGGAAAAGAAGCTATTCATACTTGGATCTCTTCTGAACCTTGAAAGAGGAATGAAGAGATCATGCTAGAAATGCTTTCTCATGCTGGACCAAATTGGTATCTCATCTCATGAGCAATTGACCAAGGAATTGGCTATTGATCAAGATTTGAGAGATTGAATTACCAAGAAATTGGAATTCGATCACTTAAGATTGCCAAGGAGATCAATGAATGCATTGATTGAGGAAGAGATGAAAATGAACTTGATCCGGAGAATGCAACATCTCCTGAGCCCAAGGAACTCCCCATTTCTGATCTTACCCATTCTCTTTAATTTCTGCCATTTACTTTTATGAGCAATTACCCCATTCCCATTTAAGATTCTGCAATTTACCTTCCGCCATTTACATTCAGCTCTTTATTTCTAGCATTTACTGTTTCTGCTATTTACTTTCCCGCCATTTAATTTTTTGCAAATCTCAAATCAAATTCTGGTTCGCTCAACTAGGACATTCCTCTAATTAAAGTTTCTTGATCAATCAATCTCTGTGGGATTCGACCTCACTCTATTGTGAGTTTTTACTTGACGACAAATTCGGTACACTTGCCGAAGAAAATTTGTTGAGAGACAAGTTTTGTGCGTATCACCTACCTGCTTTCCTATTTTTATTATATCCTGGTTTTCTGTTTTTCAGGATGTCTGACACCCAGAGAAAGGGAAAAGGAAAGGCAACAACTGGCAAACAGAAAAGAGGAGAATCCTCTATGTCCATACTGGACATCATGCACGATGACTCCTGGCGGGAGAAACACTTTACCCCGTAGGAGAAAGCTGACCAACTACTCCCTGCTACTGATTCCATTAGATTTGCAAACCGATACTACGAGCTAAAGTATCTGGTGTTTGCAACCTCCAGGAACCTGTACCTGGAGAGGACTTTGAAAATCCCAGAAGAACTCTAGCAATACACCTCTGATCAGATCAAACAAAGAGGCTGGTTCTTCCTGGAGAGAAACCCACTGTACCTCCACCTGCCTCAGAGCCAGTTTATCACCTAGTGCACCGCCTGTTTCGACAGCTAGACCAAATGGAGCGCCGCAACCGGCGCCGATATGAGAGGGCTGAGCGTCGCAGCAAGCGACGCTATGAGCACCTGAAGCTGATGATACAATCTGGCGATATCCCCTCCGAGCCTGACACACATTCAGAGTCATCTGAGGAGGAGGCGGATGATCACGAGGCAGAGACCCATCCACAGAGTGAGGCTACGCAGGCAGGCCCGAAGCAGGCTGCTTCACAGCAGGAGACATCGCATCAGATCCAGGCTGCAGTCCCAGAGGTTCCTATTCAGTCAACACCTCCTCTGCAGTAGGCAGATCCTCAGACCACCACCACAGAGACTCCAGCTACCCACTCTTCCAGTGATGACACCCCTTCACACCCTGCTTGAGTGAGTATCAGGGACGATGCTTCATTTTAAGTGTGGGGAGGTCGCCATCTCTGGCGTATTTTTTGGTGAACCACTACAGACTCTTTTTACTTTATTTTGCTATTTTTGCTGTATTTTTTTCTCTTTATTTTTATTTTTATTTTCTCAGTACTTATACATTACTATTTTCATGTATTTCTACCCTATTTCTGCATGTTGCACTTTTAGTTCATATTTTAGCCATTTAGTTTAGTTGCAATTCTAACTTATTATTTATAGAAATTGTGGATTAATTAGTATAGTTTACCCTTTTTAGCATAAGATAGCTTAGTTTAAATTGAAAATATAAAAGGAAGTAAACTAGAGACTTGAACATAATAGAAACAATCCACACACCTTGTATATATAGCATTCCATGTTAGTTAGTTAACAACATTTCATCAAAGAGGAACACTAGAACTTTAAAGCCACCTTAAGATTTAAATTGAGAATAATGGGAACTCTTAATTTTACTTGCATGACATACATAACTGATATATGATTTTTGAGTTAGAGAACACACAGCCTGTGAGTTTTGAGCTTAATTGTATGGTTACATTCAAACCATAATTTTTATTTCTGTGTGTTCCGCCCTTCTTATTTATTCTGATGTTCTTTACTTTGTTTTAATCTATATGTCCAATTATAAGATATAGATACATATCAAGAAAGTGATTGAGGCCATTGTTTGATTCTAGCTCACTATTCCCAAATTAGCCTACCTTTTACATCACCCTTGTTAGCCCCCTTGAGCCTTTAAATCCCCTCTTGTTTTATAACCACATTACTAGCCTTAAGCAGAAAAATAAAATAAAAATCCCAAGTTGAATCCTTGGTTAGCTTAAGATAGAAATTGTATGTTGTGTAAGTAGGGAAACCTATTGGGAACATGGATGATAAAAACAAAGGGTAGAAAGTTGAAAAGAATAAAATAATTCAAAATAAAAATTTTTGGGAAGCATGCTCATGTGAAATCAAAATAATTGAATTACCATGTGCATTAAAAAAAACTTTTTTTTTGAATAAAGGGGAATACAAAAGAATTCCCCAAATGCAAAATAAAGCAATGCACATGGGATAAAAATAAGAAAAAATTGAAATATGAGCATGTAACATCAAAAGTGGGAAAATATGGGTAAAATAGGTAAAGAAGCTTTGCTTTACAAAGTATGTATGTTAGGTGAGATCTTAGACTAATCAAGGATTCGCTTAATTAGCTCACTTAGCCTTATACATATACCCTTACCTTTACCTTAGCCCCATTACAACCTTAATTAAAGACCTCATGATTTTTGTATGCCTATAATCTATAATTATTGATTGGTTAGATGAAGAACAAAGTTATAGAAAGTAAGGATAAAAAGAAGAATAGAGTGATTAACCCAATAAACACTGAGTGACTAGAGAGTAAACACAAAATCCAGTGAGGGTTCAATAGCTCATTAACATATATCTCTGCTTGAATTATTAATTGTCTTGCAAGTTTATAAAATATTTTTCTTTCCCATCTCAATTGTAAAAGTGCTTTATCATTATCTAAGGTCTGGCAATATATATGATTCCGTGAGAAATGTGAATTAATTCAACTACATGTAAGCTTTATATACAAGTGAATAAAAAATAATTAGAATTGCATGATTCATTTAGGTAGTTGCATTTAGAATAGATTGCATAGCATAAGATTCCACCACTTCAACCTTACCTTACTCTTTATCTTGGATTTAGCATGAGGACGTGCTATGGTTTAAGTGTGGGGAGGTTGATAAACCCATATTTTATGATATATTTTGTGCTCAAATTGAGTGATTTATTCAATCCTTCACCCACTTATTCATATTAATTGCATGGTTTTACTTTCCCTTCCTTATTATGTGATGTATGTGAAAGACATGTTTCCTATGCTTAAAAATAATTATTTTGATTACCCTTTATTTCCAGTCGATGCCGTGATTCGTGTGTTGAGTAGTTTCAGATCTTCTAAGGCAGGAATGACTTAAAGGATGGAAAGAAAACATACAAAAATGGAAGGAAAGCACAAAACGGAGTTTTTGAAGAAACTGGCAACGACGCGATCGCATGGACGACGCGGCCGCATGCCAGCGCGAATTAACAGCGACGCGACCGCGTGATTGACGCGATCGCGCACCTTGAGCGAAACACATATGACGCGGACGCATGACTGACGCGACCGCGTGACAAGGAAAACTCCACATGACGTGACCGCGTGACCCACGCGGACGCGTGACAGAGGCCACGCACCAGAAATTGCAGAAAACGCTCCTAGCGATTTCTGAAGCCCTTTTTGGCCCAAATCCAAGTCCAGAAGGCACAGATCAGAGGTTATGAAGTGGGGGAATGCATCCGTTTAAGGAGAGTCTCCAATTTTAGTTAGTTTTCATGATTTAGATTTAGTTTGAGAGGGAGATTCTCTCCTCTCTCTTTATGATTAGGATTTAGATTTAGGATTTTATTTGCTTTTAGGATTATCTCTTTTTATCAGGTTCAATATTCCTTTTTAATTACTTATTTTTCCAATTTAATTTATGAATTCTTCCATGTTACAGATTACTCTTTCGAATTAATGTTATTTGAGGTATTTCAGTTTATGATTACTTTCTTTTATTTATGTTACTATTATTCCCAATCTGAAGACATTTTTATTCCAGTAGATTTACTTTTCCCCCTTTTGGCCTTGGTTAAGAAATCAGTAACTCAGGAGTTATCAAACTCAAACATGATCGATAATTGTTATCTTTGCTAATTGAATTGAACTTCAAAAATCCCAATCTTTTCTCAGGAAATAAATAGGATTCGAAGATCAAACTAATTAGTCCCTTGACTTTCTTTTGCTTTAGTAAGAGTTAACAAAGCGGAATTAAGATTCAATTTTCATCATCATTGATAAGGATAACTAGGATAGGACTTCCAATTTCTCATACCTTGCCAAAAGTTTATTTTACAGTTATTTATTTATTTTACAATTATTTATCTATTTCCATTGCCATTTAAATTACGTGTTCCTCATTCTCAAAACCCCAATTCACAACCTTCATAACCAATAATAAGAACATACTTCCCTGCAGTTCCTTGAGAAGACGACCCGATGTTTGAATACTTCGGTTATCAATTATTAAGGGGTTTGTTACTTGTGACAACCAAAACGTTTGTACGAAGGGATTTCTGTTGGTTTAGAAACTATATCTACAACGCGACTATTTTTATAAAAATCTTTACTAGCAAAAATCCCAACGTCAACAGCTACTTTATGAGTCTTGGCTGTGGCTCTAAGCACTTTGTTTTCCAGTATTACCACCAAATACATAAATGCCACAGACACATAATTGGGTGAACCTTTTCAGATTGTGACTCAGCTTTGCTAAAGTCCCCAATTAGAGGTGTCCAGGGTTCTTAAGCACACTCTGTTTTTGCTTTGGACCTCGACTTTAACCGCTCAGTCTCAAGCTTTTGTCACCACATCAAAATAATTAAACTAGTTTCAAGGATGAATTCGAAATCATGTACTTCTTGTTCTTTTGTTTTTAGAACATTTTTCATTTAAGAAAGGTGATGGATTCATTGGACATTCATAACTTTAAGGCATAGACACTTAAACACCAATGATCATGTAGTAAAGACACAAACATAAATAAAACAAAAGGTTCAAAAACCGAAAAACAAAAAAATAAGAACAAGGAAATTAAGGAACGGGTCCACCTTAGTGAGGGTGGCGTCTTCCTCTTGAAGAACCAATGGTGTTCTTGAGCTCCTCTATGTCTCTTCCTTGCCTTTATTGCTCCTCCCTCATAGCTCTTTGATCTTCTCTAATCTCATGGAGAATGATGGAGTGCTCTTGATGTTCCATCCTTAGTTGTCCCATGTTGGAACTTAATTCTCCTAGGGAGGTGTTGATTTACTCCCAATAGTTTTGTGGAGGGAAGTGCATCCCTTAAGGCATCTCAGGGATTTCATGATGAGGAACTTCCTCATGCTCTTGTTAAGGTCCATGAGTGGGCTCTCTTGTTTGTTCCATCCTTTTCTTAGTGATGGGCTTGTCCTCATCAATGAGGATATCTCCCTCTATGTCAATCCCAGCCGAATTGTAGAGGTGGTAAATAAGGTGAGGAAAGGCTAACCTTGCCAAAGTGGAGGACTTGTCAGCCACCTTGTAGAGTTTTTGAGGTTTCTCTGGCCTTAGGTGCCATTGATGGTTATGGAAAAACAAAAAGCAATGCTTTTACCACACCAAACTTAAAAGGTTTGCTCGTCCTCGAGCAAAAGAAGAAAGAAAGTAGTAGAAGAAGAAGAAAATGGAGGAGATGGAGTGAGAGAGTGTATTCGGCCAATGGGGAGAAGTAGTGGTTGTGATGTGTGAAAATGGAGTAGTGTTAAGGGGTTTATATAGGGGTGAGGGGAAGGTTAGGTTTTGGCCATTAGGGTTGGGTTTAGGAGGGAAAGGAATTTGAATTTGGAGGTAGGTGGGGTTTATGGGGAAGTGGTAATAAGGTGATTGGTGAAGGGTATTTGGGGAAGAGTGTTATGAGAAGGTGTGAAGAGGAGAGAAGAAGAGGTGTGGTAGGTGGGATCCTGTGGGGTCCACTGATCCTGAGGGGTCAAGGACTTAGCATCCTTGCTCCATTTAGGGCGTGCAAAACGCCCTTAGATTTCACTTCTGGCGTTAAACGCCAGGTTGCTGCTTGTTTCTAGCGTTTAACGCCAGCTTTTCTCCCATTTTGGGTGTTAAACGCCAAGTAGATGCTCTGTTCTGGCGTTAAACGCCAGTTTGGTGCTTGTTTCTGGCGTTTAACGCCAGCTTGATGCTTCTTTCTGGCGTTAAACGCCAGTCTGATGCTTCTTACTGGCGTTTAAACACCAGTAAGCTCTTCCTCCAGGGTGAGCTATTTTTCATGCTGTTTTTCATTCTGTTTTTGATTTTTCAGTTATTTTTGTGACTTCACATGATCATCAACCTAAAGAAAGCATAAAATAACAAAGAAAAATAAATATATATAATTAAATAACATTGGGTTGCCTCCCAACAAGCACTTCTTTAATGTCAATAGCTTGACAGTGAGCTCTCATGGTGCCTCACAGATAATCAGAGCAAGGTTGGGGCCTCTTAATACCAAACTTAGAGTTTGGTTGTGGCCTCTCAACACCAAACTTAGAGTTTGGTTGTGGCCTCCTAACACCAAACTTAGAGTTTGAATGTGGGTACTTTGTTTGACTCTGTATTGAGAGAAGCTTTTCATGCTATCTCTCCATGGTTGCAGAAGGAGAACCTTGAGTCTTGAATACAAGGTAGTCCTCATTCAACTTAAGGACCAACTATCCTCTATCAACATCAATCACAGCTTTTGCTGTGGCTAGGAAGGGTCTACCAAGGATGATGGATTCATCCTCATTCTTCCCAGTGTCTAGGATTATGAAATCAGCAGGGATGTAAAGGCCTTTAACCTTTACTAGCACGTCCTCTACTAGTCCATAAGCCTGTTTCATTGATTTGTCTGCCATCTCTAGTGAGATTCTTGTAGCTTGTACCTCAAAGATACCCAGTTTCTCCATTACAGAGAGGTGCATGAGGTTTATCCCTGACCCCAGGTCACACAGAGCCTTTTCAAAGGTCATGGTGCCTATGGTACAAGGTATTAAGAATTTTCCAGGATCCTGTTTCTTCTGAGGTAATTTCAGTTGAATATAAGCCTGTAGACCTCGGGATTAACTCCATTGGTCTTGACAGTGTCACAAATTTGCAAGAATTCAGCTAAAAACTGATGAGGATCTTCCATTGGAAGTCCATGGAACTTACAATTCTGCTACATTAGAGAAACTAATTGAGGCTTAGACTCAAAGTTGTTTGCTCCAATTGCAGGAATTGAGATGCTTCTTCCATAGAAGTTGGAAGAGGGTGCAATAAAGTTACCAAGCATCTTCCTTATTAGGTTCGGCCATGTCTCCTTCTTTTTCAAAAATTTCTGTCAGGTTCTCTCCAGAGAGTTGTGCTTTAGCTTCCCTTAGCTTCCTCTTCAGAGTCCTTTCAGGTTCAGGATCAGCTTCAACAAGAGTATTCTTATCCTTGTTCCTGCTCATATGAAAAAGAAGAGAATAGAAAAGAAAATATGGAATCTTCTATGTCACAGTATAGAGATTCCTTTATGTTAGTAGAAGAAGAGAAGAGTATTAGAAGGAAAGAAAGAAATTCGAACACAGAGAAGAAGAGAGGGTTCGAATTATGTGTAGAAGAGAAGTGTTAGTGGTTAAATAAATAAATAGAAAGAGATGAGAGAGAAGAGTTTTCGAAAATAATTAAAAAGAAAGGAAAAATATTTTTTTATTTTAATTATTAGTTAGTATTCGAAAATTAAGATAAGAAATAAAATAAAATTAAAATTTAAAACAATTAGTTAATTAAAAAGAATTTTGAAAAAGAGGTTAGTGATTTTCGAAAATATGAGAGGAAATTAGTTAGGTGGTTTTGAAAAAGATATGATTGAAATAGAAAAGTTTTAAAATCAAATAAAAAGTCAAGTAGTTAATTGAAAAAGGTTTGAAAATCAAATTGGAAAAGATAAGAAGTTAGAAAAGATTTTGAAATTGATTTTGAAAAAGATATGATTGAAAATCATTTTGAAAAATATTTGAATTGGAAATTAAAAAGATTTGATTTTGAATTTAAAGTTGATTACTTGACTAACAAGAAACTAAAAAGATATTTTTTAGAGTTTAAAGATTGAACCTTTCTTAATAGGCAAGTAACAACTTGAAATTTTTGAATCAATCATATTAAATGTTAGTATTAATTTCAAAAATCATGAAATAAAAATAAGAAAAAGATTTTGAAAATAAATTTTAAAAATTTCGAAATTATTAAGGAAAAATTGAAAAAGATTTGATTTTTGAAAAAGTTTTAAAAAGATAGGATTTTTAAATTGAAATTTATGAGTAAAATAAGGAAAGATATTTTTTTTATTTTTGAATTTTTTTAATGAAGAAAGAGAAAAACAACAAAAAGACTCAAAACATGAAAATTATGAATCAAAACACACAATGCATGCAAGAACACTTTGAATGTCAAGATGAACACCAAGAATACTTTGAATGTCAAGATGAACACCAAGAACTTTATTTTTGAAAATTTTTAAGAAAAGAGAAACATGAAAGACACCAAACTTAGAAATTTTTAATGTTGAGACACTAACAAATTGAAAATGCATATGAGAAACAAGAAAAGATGCACAACAAGAAAATGCAAAGATCAAACAAGAAAAATCATCAAGAACAACTTGAAGATTATGATGAACACATGCATGAATTTTCAAAAATTTAAAGGAAAATTAAAACACATGCAATTGACACCAAACTTAAAAACTGACACAAGACTCAAACAAGAAACATCAAATTTTTGGTTTGATGATTTTATTAATTTTTTTTTTTGGATTTTCAAAAATTATTTTGAAAAAGAAAAATAAGGATTTCAAAATTTTTAATGAGAATTCCAGGAATCATGCAATGTCAGCCTAAAGCTCCAATCCAGAAATTAGACATGGCTCACTAGCCAGCCAAGCTCTCAGTGAAAGCTCCGGTCCAAAACACTAGATATGGCCAATGGCTAACCAAGCTTCAGCAGAACATTACATACAACAGCTAATTTGCTGAGAAAGACAAAGAAGCTCTTCTCAAGATAGTTGAAACCTCGGTCCAAAAGATTAGACATGGCTTAACAGCCAGCCATGATTCAACATATCTCATGAAACTCTAGAATTCATTCTTAAAAATTCTGAAGAACATAGAATAAATTTTTTTTTTTGAAAAATTTTCGAAAATAAAAATAATAAAAACAAAAAGCTTAAAATTAAAATAAAATTACCTAATCTGAGCAACAAGATGAACCGTCAATTGTCCGAACTCGAACAATCCCCGGCAACGGCACCAAAAATATGGTGCACGAAATCGTGATTGTTCATTCCTTGGTAACGGCGACAAAAACTTAATACGCACGTTCATAATCTTAGTTCTTTTTCATAACTTCACACAACTAACCAACAAGTGCACTGGGTCGTCCAAGTAATAAACCTTACGTGAGTAAGGGTCGATCCCACGGAGATTGTCGGCTTGAAGCAAGCTATGGTCATCTTGTAAATCCCAGTCAGGCAGATTCAAATAGTTATGAGGTTTTGATAATTAAAATATAAATAAAATATAAAATAAGATAGAGATACTTATGCAATTCATTGGTGAGAATTTCAGATAAGCGTATGGAGGTGCTTTGCTCCTTCTGAATCTCTGCTTTCCTACTGCTTTCATCCAATCACTCATACTTCTTTTCATGGCAAGCTGTATGTTGGGCATCACCATTGTCAATGGCTACATCCCGTCCTGTCAGTGAAAATGGTCCAAATGCGCTGTCACTGCATGGCTAATCATCTGTCGGTTCTTGATCATGCTGGAATAGGATCCAGTGATCCTTTTGCGTCTGTCACTACACCCAGCATTCGCGAGTTTGAAGCTTGTCACAGCCATCCCTTCCCAGATCCTACTCGGAATACCACAGACAAGGTTTAGACTTTCCGGATCTCAAGAATGGCCGCCAATAATTCTAGCCTATACCACGAAGACTCTGATCGTAAATCAGGAGGCTAAGAGATATGCATTCAAGCTTGATTTCATGTAGAACGGAAGTGTTTGTCAGGCATGCGTTCATAAGTGAGAATGGTGATGAGCGTCCCATAATCATCACATTCATCATGTTCTTGTGTACGAATGAATATCTTAGAGAAGAATAGGCTTGAGTTGAATAGAAAAACAATAGTACTTTGCATTAATTCATGAGGAACAGCAGAGCTCCACACCTTAATATATGGGGTGTAGAAACTCCACCGTTGAAAATACATAAGTGAAAATAGGGTAGACATGGCCGAATGGCCATCCCCCATAAAGGTCTAAGATAGCATAAGACTAATCAGATATCGGTCAAAAGACTCTGAATACAATAGTAAAAAGTTCTATTTATACTAAACTAGTTACTAGGGTTATAGAAGATAAGTAAATGATGCAGAAATCCACTTCCGAGCCCACTTGGTGTGTGCTTGGGCTGAGCATTGAGCTTTCATGTGTAGAGACTCTTTTTGGAGTTAAATGCCAGGTTGTAGCCTGTTTCTGCCTTTTAACTTTGATTTGCAACCTGTTTCTGGCGTTTAACTCCAGAATAGGGCAAGAAGTTGGCGTTGAACGCCAGTTTGCGTCATCTAAAATCGGGTAAAGTATGGACTATTATATATTGCTGGAAAGCCTTGGATGTCTAATTTCCAACACAATTAAGAGCGCGCTAATTAGATTTATGTAGCTCTAAAAAATCTATTTTGAGTGCAGGGAGGTCAGTATCCAACAGCATCTACAGTCCTTCTTCAGCCTCTGAATAAGATTTTTGCTCAAGTTCCTCAATTGCAGCCAGAAAATACCTGAAATCACAGAAAAACACACAAACTCATAGTAAAGTCCAGAAATGTGATTTTTATTCAAAAACTAATAAAAACATAGTGAAAACTAACTAAATTATACTAAAAACATACTAAAAATAATGCCATAAAGCGTATAAATTATCCGCTCATCACTCATCTTCCAAGTCATAATCTTCTTCCGGGTCACCTTCATACTCACCCAGATACTCTGTGGGAATGATCGAAATCGTTCCGATCATGTCATCATCTCCTTCATCAAAATATTCCTCATCAACATCGACATCTTTGTTTTTATCAACTCCTGAGGACTGGGCTACTGCCTTGCCTTTTTCCATCTTTGCAGGTGATGAAATTTCCTTGGGATAAGTCTCACCATCAGATGGAAAGATGATTCGAGAATCCACAGAAGGCGTTGCCCCTTGCTTACTTCTTTGCCTGCCTCTAACTGAGGTTTCTTGCTCTGATTAAAACTTCTCCTTCCACCCCTTCCTCTTGGATAACCCCTGGCTCGACCTCGATAGTAGGGGTATTGATTTCAGGAAGGTGCTCGATGCCCCCATTGTGGATTACGTCGATACAGATGATCACGTCTTTAGAATTCTTGACAATTCCTAATCCACTGAAGACCTATAGCCTGGGATCGGCTTAAAGGTGTAGCCACATTTTGCTAAGGGGTCTTTGAACTAGAACCTTCTATACGCCGAATCGGCTGTCTCTGGGGTGCTTGCTCTTCTCTATGAGCCAATTCCTTTTTCATCCTTTCCTTCTCAAAGATTGCTGCTACTTCAGCATCAAAGACAGCATTGCACCGCGGACACAGAGATACGTCTCGGTCTTTGATTTTTTGCCAAACCAAGAAATCCAGCAAACCATCCCCTGCTCCAGGATATACAGCTCTCACTTGCGACTCAAAATCATCCAGAGTCACATCAAAGTCATAGGACATGCCAACCATGTTCATTCCAAAGCAAGGTTCGAGATAATTAGCATCAACATCGAAGGGATCAACATCAACCTTTATCTCTTTCTTGCCATCATCGAATTTCAACCGTCCTTCCATTATTGCTTCCTGAATTAAGTCCCTGAAACGGACACAACTGTTAGCCAAATGACTTGTTGCTTGATAAAATTTACAATAAGGCTTTCCTTTTAAATCTTTCACGGAAAGTAAAGTTCTACCCACAGGCAGAATTAATTGTTTATCTTTAAGTAACACATCAAAAATCTGATCAGATTTTGAAATATCAAAACTATACTTCTTTCCACTTTTTAGTTTTGAATCATTCGACTTTTCATTACTAGGAAGTTTTTTCAGTAAAGAACAAACATATGGAGGGCCTTTCTTAAGTTTATCCAAATCGACTTCTGTTTCGAAATCGAGTTCCTCCTCTGAGGACTCCATGGTTACATAAGCAACCTTTTCTTTTCGAGTAAAAGGTTTACTCTTTGACCTTTGCTCATTTCTATACTTCTCTTTCTCTTTTTCATGAGTTCGGTCTGATGAACCTTTTCATCCAAATGGGCTAAATCAGGAATATGCACATTAAGCAATTTTCTGCGCATACAGAATCATAGCCCCATGGTTGCTATTTTCACTATCTCACTTTCGGGTAATGACACATAGCATCTACTTATAGCATTTTTGAAACGTATTAAATAATCATCGATGGTTTTACCATCTTCGCGTTTCAAAGCCACTAGATCAGTAACTGCTACATTCATTTTCCTTCGATAAAACTGAGCGTGAAAAGCAGTTTCTAACTGATTCCATGTTGTGATCGAATTTGGTCTGAGATTCAAAAACCAAGTAAATGCATTCTTCGTCAATGAAGAAGGAAAGAACTTCATTTTAAAATTTTCATCATTAGCTAAGTTCCCAATCTCGACCAAATAACGAGCAACATGTTCAGTAGTTGATTCTCCAATTTCTCCAGCAAACTTTGTGACTATCTTTGGATTCTTCACCCCTCTTGGCACTTCAGCCGTTTGAACAACTTGGGGAAAAACGGACACAAAGTGTGGTCGATTCATAAAACCAACATTTAGACCAACTCGATTCAATACTTCTTCCACAATTCTAGTGATTTGATAACGTTTGCCGCCATGATTAGCACGTAATCTGGCCAAAACGTCATCGGCATTTTGATCTCGGGGAACTACATAAGGGTTTTCTTGATTTAAAATATTGTTTTCATTTTGGAAAACATTTTCTGTCCCTTCATTATTTCCCCTGGTGTTATGCCCTTCACCTTCATCATAATCAACAATTCGAGCAATCCGTTCGACTTGTCTAGCAAGACGCTCGAATTTTGATTCATGATCGGCCATCATGGGATTCAAAATCGTAGTCATCTGTTGGGTCAATAAATTAACTAAGTCATGATGACTTTTCTCTACTTGGTGTCGATATACTGCCATCAAATTTGTAGCATTCGAAGTAGATCCCACATTATAATCACGAGAATAATCAGAATGTTGTTGCGGGTTTCGAGTGTTACTCACTCTACTTGTATTCCCAAAACGGGAAGGCGGAATAAAGCCGCCCACCGGTGGGGTATAACCAGGAGGAAGGCTATAAGGAGGCCAACCAGCGGTTAGTGGAGGTTGATATGGTAGAAAAGGGTCACGCGGACGAATATTACGTCCTGCATTTCCAGTCTGAACAGTCGTAACTGTTATACTTTCAGTTCCAATTGCGGCCTCCGAGTGTGAAGACACGTTAGCTTGTTGCATGGATCCTAGTATGCTATCATTGATGGATAAACCACCATTCAGATTCGATACCTCATCAGCCATGTGAATGATCTTTCCACTTCGTAATCGCATACACTGAACAACACTGGAAAAAATATGTTTGACACACTTCAATTTTAAAACTGTCCCACCGGGCGTGCCAATTTGTTTTGTTGATTTTTAGCAAATCGATGGTGATTCAATATCTAATGATCTGGAAGCGAAACCTACTCCTCTTTGCAGGTACCAGTTTTCTAAAAGTGCATCAAAGCGTCTTCGATTAGATGAGAATTGGGAATAAAGACAAAAGTAAAGTTTTTGAAAAAAAGAACAAACTGAAAATAAAAAGGTTCGCGTTGAAATTAAAAGAAAACAGTAAAATGCCTTCGACTGTGTCAAAGGACTTTGGCATAAAAATCTTAAATGCAAAATGTAAATTAGACAATGAAGATAAAGAACACTTGGAAAATAAATTTACTTGAAAGATAAAGTTTACAGAAATGGTAAATTTAAGAGATAAAAATATGGATGGAACCCTACAGAAAATAAACTCGATTGCAGACTCAGAAATTCGCTGGGATGTGAGTGTGCTTGAGTGTTTTTCTGAAACAAAGTTCCAACCTTTATTCCCTAAGACTTCCTAATATTTATAAGCTGCGTTAAGTAACTGACGATTAATTACAATTAATTATAAAAACCATGGCCTTGAATGCCTTCTCCTTGATAACCGTTCCCGCCGCTTGGCTGCGCACATTTCCCATAAATTCCTCGCGTGATGAAGGCCTTTAACTTCTCCACTACCATAACCGTTCGATCACTCATTTGGGTGTCTTGTTTGATTACTCATTTCAAATGTCCTATTCGATTAAGTCTATCCGATTAATAAATCAGTCATAATCGAATTCGCGTCGATCACCTTCAATCCCACGCTTACGCATACATTCTTTCGAGGAACTGTCTCTTCCTTTCTCCGAATCAGCTTACTTCTATCGAAAATATTTTTCCGATCAACAATAATTTATGTGAAGAATCAAGATTTTGGAAGTTTGTTCTGAACGCATATGAAGAATAATAGTTTACGGTGAACTTTAAACCGACTAAATAGTTGAGAGGTATTTAAGTTCACACATTGTCTTCTTTGTCCATGTGCAATGAAAGATTAGTGTGTAAAATATAAATTCCGATTAATTAATACTTAATAAACTAATAGATTAATTATGAGACAAGAAAATTAAGAAATTAAATTTTATAATTTAGAAAAGTAAAAATATTTTTAGAATATACATTAAAAACACTAATCATAAAAATTTTGGTTCGAAGTTGGATCAAACGCACAAAAAATCAACTTTGGGTCACACTTCAGCCCAAGATCCACACACTAATATCCCTTGCCGTAAAACACTTCCGCAACAATATTCCTAAGTGAAAGAGAAAGAGAGCAACGGTGATTGGGGGGAGGTAGAACAAATGCCTTATGTCACTATCCACACATCACACTAAATTGTTCATAACTTTTAATTCTTAGCTCCGATTGACGAGTTGTTTGTGACCAAGCGTTCCTCTCAAAATCTTCTTCAAATTTATCTGAATAAAGTGGTAAGAAACTCAAAATTTCTCACCCAATTCTTCTTTCTCTTTCACTTTTGTGTTTTGCTTTTAGGTATTGAGAAATTTTGTAATTTTGACGGTTCAGAAGAGATTTGGGAGACAGTTACTTATTTGGATGAGTAAAATTTTACCTTCTTGTCGTGTCTGTAGGTTGGACTTTATTTATGTTGGGTCTGGCTAAATTTGTTGGACCAGGGTATGAACAATTCCACTACTTGAGTCCTGAGCTTTCAAGAGGTCGGGCTCAAGCAATACGTGGCCTTTGTTTCGACGTCGGGTACTCCGTCTTCTAGAAGTCGGGTACTTGACATGTTTTTGAAAATTTGAATGTTGCCCCCTTAAATGAGGGGCGAACGGTGTGCGGCAATTTTCTTGGGATCCATGCATGTCTTTAAGGGGGTTGAAAGGAATTTTTTGCCTCTTCTCTCTTATAAAAACGCTTTAGTTCTTCTTCATCTTCTTTTCCACATTTTTGAAAGTCTTTCGTTGCTCTTTTCTTCGCAAAGGACTTTTTATTTCACCTTTCTTCCTTACTTTCTTACCACTCTTAGTTCCAAGATTTCTCACTCTTGGGTCCTCTGAAGATCTTGATTTGCTGTGCAGAAGGAAACGTTCGTGTTTACTGTAACACCCTTACTTTTAACACCTCATGATCGTACTAAAAGTTCAAGTGTTACTTTCCTCTAATACTTTAATTTGATACTATATTTATTTGATATTGAGTTTTCACAAATATGAACCGAATCTTTAATTATGAAAGCGAAAAGTCTTTACTTTAAAATCACATAATCACATTTCGTATCTACATAATAATAAATACATAGATTTATTCAAAACTTCTTGACATATAAGTCTTGCCCATCTAAAATCTCAAAATGACAAATGACGAGGGGTAAAATAAAATCTAAGACTAATTAAATACAGAAAGTGAAAATATATATATACATAAAGCTCCATGGTTCAATCACATCTTCGTGCCAAAGTTTCCTGAATCTGTCACTGAAAATGAAATTATGTAGGAGAGTGAGAACATCGCTCTCGAAAGGGTTCTCAGAAGAGGGTTTAAGAATTTTTATAAGAAGGTATGTACAAAGAGAAGAATTGATTTCAAGGCAGTGATTATCGTTCGTCTTATGAATCTTTTAAAAACCAACGAGTAATTATCCAAAACCTTTTTAAAGAAACAATATTTAATTTTTCAGAAACCCAAAACCTTTCTTTTCTTTTAAGAAAATCTTAATCAATTTTCTAGATTGTATGAATGACCAACCTGTTCCAAGCATAGGTTCATTATGTCTATGCTGAACCATCTTGATTTTTCATACTTTACTAAAACCTCAATCAGAAACCAATCACGGCTCCCAGCCCAAGCAACTCACTCAAATCAACAATCAATCATCACATTAGAAAAATGACCCTCAGCTTCACCACCACCAGCATGAGGGATCTCTCAGTTGCACACACATACAATACAAACAAGAAAATCATAGGTAGGGTTCAAGTATAACAAATAATACAAGTAAAGTTCAGGTACAACAAATAATACAAGTAACAGATAAGCATGGCTAAACAATTCCAAAACAAAAGCACACTCAGTCAAAACATACAAATGCATATGATGCATGTCTGTCCTATGGCTAATGAGTCTCATATGTTGGTTATATAGCCAACCCGACATATTCTGGTAGTTAACCATTGGACAGTTCCTCTGTGCGCGCATCCCCAACCTCAAAAATAATATCCATGGAATCAAACTCCAAGTTCAATAATATAATATTCCATGGAGTCAAACTCCAAACTCAAATATAATATTCCATGGTGAAAACCCGAGGGTCAACAATTAGTTACAATGTCCACATCATTCATCAAAAATTCATATTCAAAACTTAATTCACTCTTTTTTAAATAAATCAAACTCCAGTCACAAAATCCTTAAACCAAAATCTTCCTACATAACTACTTCAAATGAAGCCTCTAATTTTTATAAAAATTTCGACAACATCTCTTATAAAACTCGGACTTTTGCCACCTTTCAAGGATCCCAATCAAACATTCCTCAAATCCTTCTCAATCATTTCCAAATAGAAAATCATTTTAAATAATCAAACCGTTTTCAAATATCAAATCCTTTTCATATTTATTTTAAACTAAATTCCAATTTCAAATTAGGTTCAATATCAAACCAATTCTAATATTAAATCTCTTTTAAAATCAACTCATTTTCAATAACAAAACATTTTCAAACCTCAAGAAAATTAGTTCGACAACTATCAATTTAACAAAAATCAATAACTCAAATTATACAACCTTTTCAAACAGTCAATAATTTCACCAAACAAATAATTACAATCATCCAGAACAACTCAATTCAGTCCATAAGACTTACGAAATCACAGAAATATACTTTTGGAATTTAATATCAACTTGTAACAACTTTTGAAAGTAAAATAAGCTTAAAAAAATGCCCCTACCTCAAATAATCGAAACTCATAAACCAAACGCGTCAAGAAACCCTTTGCTCTCGGCCTGCAATTAGCGACAGCCGCAACCACAGCCGCAAACCACTTTTGCAGCAGCCACATCAATTCTAAAAGTGACATGCAACAACCAGAACTCGACCCTACATTACCAAAATCTCAGAATCTCTAACCAAACATAGCAAAATATTGATTTTCAAGGGATCCAAAATGAAGATGCTTACCGTAACTGAGGAACAATTGAACCGGACAGCAGCAGCTCCTACGATGGTTCTGACGATGAAGACGTGGCTCAACTCACCATCAACAGCAGTGGCAGAAGGACGGCGGCGTCAGTGATGCTTTTCGGCGGCCAAGAACGTGTCAGCACGGCCTCCAGCAGCTCAGCGGCAGTGTAGGTCTCCTTCTTCGCGCGACTTGCTCCTCCCTCGAGCGTCTTCTCCCGGCAGTGATGGTGGACGGTAATAAGCTCAGCGACGGTGGCGTGGCGTGGCTCGCGTCTTCCTCTCTCCTCAGCGCATCTCTCCTCCGTGACGGCACAGTTGGCAGTGACGAGGATGAACGGCAGTGACGCGGTTTGACGAGTTCGGCGATGACGTGACAGAGCGTGGTGGCGGCGAGGCAATAGCAAGGCGGTGATGGCTCCTCCCCCACTATCCTATTCTTCTTCCTCCGATCTCTCTCTTCTCCCTTCCCTCCTTAGGTGGCAGAAGTTGAGGATAGTTTTGGTTTATTGATTATTGAGTTGGGAGTGAAGTTGCTTATGTAAGGTTGTTTGTAGTGTGAGTGTGGAAGAGGATGATTGTTAGTGTATGTTTGGCATGTTTAAGTTGGGAGTCTTAGCACTGGTGTTACTTACGTGGTATGTCGATGTTGTTCTTTGCAGTCGGATACTCACACTATGCTTTTTGGGTTTGCTGCAATTTCGGTGAAGGGTTTTACGAGTAATAGATTTCTTGGGGAAGTTGTATTAGCAGAGGCAGAGCGGTTTTATGTTGTAATGTCTTCTTGTAGCAGATCGATCCTTGAACTGGATGCTTGGGGGGAAGAAAATTTTTACGGCTTCAGAGATACCGGAGATATCGATGCAACGGTACAAATGGCATTGGGGTATATTTTGCTGGGTTATACTTGTGTTGTAATTTAAGATTGCCAGCGAGAACCGTAACTGATGAGCTCTTATTTGTGCAGGAATCACTGCTGGACATTGGGATGGAAACAGAGGAAGAGGAGTTGGGGGAAGAACGGCAGAACGGCAGTGCTGAGCATGTAGTATTTGATCGTGCACAAATATTGGAGATGGAGTTCGATAACCCGGATGAGGCGTGTCATTTTTATGAGCAATATAGTCGAGCAAAGGGTTTTGCCATGCGATAAGGGAAGAAACTGAATAATAGGAAGGGTGAAATCGTGCGATACACGTTGTCGTTAGGATTTTTGCCAGTAAAGAATTTCATAAAAACAGTCGCGTTGTAGATATAGTCTCTAAACCAACAAAAATCCCTTCGTACAAACGTTTGGTTGTCACAAGTAACAAACCCCTTTAAAATTGTTAACCGAAGTATTCAAACCTCGGGTCGTCTTCTCAAGGAACTGTAGGGAAGTATGTTCTTATTATTGGTTATGGAGATTGTAGATTTGGGGTTTCAAGAATGAGGAACAAATATGACAAATAATTTAAATAGCAATTAAAATAAATAAATACTGTAAAGAAAACTTTTGGCAAGGGATGAGAAATTGGAAGTCCAAATTAGTTACCCTTCTCAACAATAAAGAAGATTGAATCTTAATTCTACTTAGTTAACTTTTGCTAACGCAAAGAAAAGTCAAGGGATTAATTAGTTTGACCTTCGAATCCTATTTATTTCCTAAGAAAAGATTGGGATTATTGAAAGTCAATTCAATTAGCAAAGATAACAATTATCAATTATGTTGAGCTAAGATAACTCCTAAGTTATTGATTTCTTAACCAAGACCAAAAAGAAAAAAGTAAATTTGCTGGAATAAAAATGTCTTCAGATTGAAAGCAATGGTGACATAAATAAAAGAAAGCAATAATAAACTGAAATACCTCAAATAGCATTAATTCAAATAATCTGGAACATAGAAAAATTCATAAATTAAATGGCAAAAGTAATAATCAACTAAAGTAATGGAATGAATAAAAGTGAAAGAGATGCTTAAAGTAAAGGAACATTAAACTTGGGATTGAGAGTCACTCCTAAAACTAAGAGAAGTCCTAAATCCTAAGAGAGAGAGGAGAGAACCTCTCTCAAAACTAAATCTAAATTATGGAAAGTAACTAAATTGGCGAGCTCTCCCTGAATGGATGCATTCCCTCACTTTATAACCTCTGGTCTATGCCTTCTGGACTTGGATTTGGGCCAAAAAGGGCTTCAGAAATCGCTGGGAGCGTTTTCTGCAATTTCTGGTGCGTGGCCTCTGTCACGCGTCCGCATGGGTCACGCGGTCGCATCATTCTGAGCTTTTCTTGTCACGCGGTCGCGTCAGTCATGCGGCCGCGTTGCTGTTGATTCGCGCTTGGCATGCGCCCGCGTCGCCCATGCGATCGCGTGGATGCCAGTTTCTTTAGAAACTCCGTTTTGTGCTTTTCTTCCATCTTTGTATGTTTCCTTTTTCATCCTTTAAGTCATTCCTGCCTTAGAAGATCTGAAACTACTCAACACACTAATCACGGCATCGAATGGAAATAAAGGTAATTAAAATAATTAATTTTAAAGCATAAGAAACATATTTTTCACATACATCACATAATAAGGAAGGGAAAGTAAAACCATGCAATTAATATGAATAAGTGGGTGAAGAATTGAATAAATCACTCAAATTAAGCACAAAATATATCATAAAATATGGGTTTATCAACCTCCCCACACTTAAATAATAGCATGTCCTCATGCTAAATCCAAGGTGAAAAGTAAGGTTAAAGTGATGGAATGTCATGTAATGCAATCTAATCTAAATGCAACTACCTAATGAATGATGCATCATGCAATTCTAATTTTTATTCACTTGTATATAAAGCTTGCATGTAGTTAAATTAATTCACATTCTCAAGGAGTCATGTATATACATAGCCAAACCTTAGATAGTGATAAAGTGCCTTTACAATTGAAATGGGAGAGAAAAGCATTTTATAAACTTTGCAAGACAATTAAGAATTTAAACAGAGATAAATGTTAATGAGCTATTGAACCCTCACTGGATTTTGTGTTTACTCTCTAATCACTCAGTGTTTATTGGGTTAATCACTCTATTCTTCTTTTTATTCCTACTTTCTATAACTTTGTTCTTCATCTAACCAATCAACAATCATAGAATATAGACATATCAAAAATCACGAGGTCTTTAATTAAGGTTGTAATGGGACCAAGGTAAAGGTAAGGGTATATGTATAAGGCTAAGTGAGCTAATTAAGTGAATTCTTGATTAGTCTAAGATCTCACCTAACATACATATGTTGTAAAGCAAAGCTTCTTTACCTAATTTCCCATATTTTCCCACTTGGATGTTACATGCTCATGTTTCAATGTTTATTATTTTATCCCATGTGCATTGCTTTTTATTTTTTGCATTTCGGGAAATTTTTTTGTGTCCCCTTTATTCAAATATTGAAAAATAATTTTTTTTTAATGCACATGGTAATTTAATTTCTTTAACTTCACATGAGCATGTTTCCCAAAAATTCTTATTTTGAAACATCTTTATTCTTTTTCAACCTTCTACCCTTTTGTTTCTATCATCCATGTTCCCAATAGGTTTCCCCACATTTAAACAATTATACAATTTCTATCTTAAGCTAACCAAGGATTCAACTTGGGACTTCTTTATTTGTTTTTCCGCTTAAGGCTAGTAATGTGGTTATAAAACAAGAGAGAATTTAAAGGCTCAAGGGGGCTAACAAGGGTGATGTAAAAGGTAGGCTATTTTGGGACAAGTGAGCTAAAATTAAATAATGGCCTCAATCACTCTCTTGGTATGTATCTACATTCTATAATCGGACATATATATTAAAACAAAGCAAAGAACACCAGAATAAACAAGAAGGGCGGAACACACAGGAATAAAATATTATGGTTTGAATGTAACCATACAATTAAGCTCAAAACTCACAGGCTATGTGTTCTCTAGCTCAAAAATCATTTATCAGTTATGTATGTCATGCAGGTTTAGTTAAAAATTCCC
The DNA here is from genome assembly GCF_000816755.2 of Arachis ipaensis. Classification (NCBI taxonomy): domain Eukaryota; kingdom Viridiplantae; phylum Streptophyta; class Magnoliopsida; order Fabales; family Fabaceae; genus Arachis; species Arachis ipaensis. The sequence continues at coordinate 54,010,945 of NC_029794.2, forward strand.
ATTATTCTCAATGTAAAACTTAAGGTGGCTTTAAAGTTCTAGTGTTTCTCCTTGATGAAATGTTGTTAACTAACTAACATGTAATGCTATATATACAGGGTGTGGGTTGTTTTGATTCTGTTAAAGTCTCTAGTTTACTTCTTTTTTCTTTTCAATCTATTATGAGTTATCTTATGCTAAAAAGGGTAAACTATACTAATCAATCCACAATTTCTATAACTAGTAAGTTAGAATTGCAACTAAACTAAGTGGCTAAAATATGAACTAAAGTGCAACATGAGTAAAATAGAATAAAAATACATAAAAACAATAATGTATAAGTACTGAGAAAATGAAAATAAAAATAAAGAGAAAATACAGAAAAAGTAGCAAAATAGAAAGAGTATGTAGTGGTTCACCAAAAATATACGCCAGAGATGGCGACCTCCCCACACTTAAAATGTAGCATCGTTCCTGATGCTCACTCAAGCAGGGTGTGAAGGGGTGTCATCACTGGAAGGAATGGTAGCTGGAGTCTCTGTGGTGGTGGGCTAAGGATCTGGCTGCTGCAGAGGAGGTGCTGACTGGATAGGGATCTCAGGATCTACAGCCTGGATCTGATGTAGAACCTCTGCCTGTGGTGCAGCCTGCTGGATGCCTGCCTGTGCTGCCTCCTGCTGTGGATGAGTCGCAACCTTGGGCGCATCCGCCTCCTCCTCAGATGCCTCGGATGGTGTGTCAGGCTCGGAGGGGATGTCGCCAGATCGTATCATCAGTTTCAGGTGCTCATAGCGTTGCTTGTTGCGACGCTCCATCTGGTCAAGCCGTCGAAATAGGCGGTGCACTAGATGATAGATGGGCTCTGGGGCAGGTGGATGTGCAGCGGTGGTGGTAGGTGAAGCTGTGGACGAAGAGGGGTCGGCAGATGGTGTGACAGTGTCACCAGGAGCAGTGAGGACTGGAGGTCTGTAGCCCAAGGCTAGAAAGTTCCTGCTGTGCGGGATAATCTTCTTGCATTCTGCAGCAGAAGCCGAGCCTCATCATTCAAGTACACCCGCTTGATTCCCTTGGGCATCGTGGTGTTCTGACCCATGATCCAAGGAACGGTCGGGTCAAGGGCAATCCTCGCCTTGACTGCATCCCAATCAAACTTCATAAAGCGCATGTCTTCCTCAGCTTTCTGATAACCATCCGGCTGATCATATTTAGGCAGAAGCTTCAGAACATCTTCAATTGCCTCTTCAGTGACCAGAATCTGCTTCCCCATAAGGTTCACTACATCTAGGGTGGTCTTGAAGTAATTGCAGTAGGATTTTTGCCAGTAAAGAATTTCATAAAAACAGTCGCGTTGTAGATATAGTCTCTAAACCAACAAAAATCCCTTCGTACAAATGTTTGGTTGTCACAAGTAACAAACCCCTTTAAAATTGTTAACCGAAGTATTCAAACCTCGGGTCGTCTTCTCAAGGAACTGCAAGGAAGTATGTTCTTATTATTGGTTATGGAGATTGTAGATTTGGGGTTTCAAGAATGAGGAACAAATATGACAAATAATTTAAATAGCAATTAAAATAAATAAATACTGTAAAGAAAACTTTTGGCAAGGGATGAGAAATTGGAAGTCCAAATTAGTTACTCTTCTCAACAATAAAGAAGATTGAATTTTAATTCCACTTAGTTAACCTTTGCTAACGCAAAGGAAAGTCAAGGGATTAATTAGTTTGACCTTCGAATCCTATTTATTTCCTAAGAAAAAGATTGGGATTATTGAAAGTCAATTCAATTAGCAAAGATAACAGTTATCAATTATGTTGAGCTAAGATAACTCCTGAGTTACTGATTTCTTAACTAAGACCAAAAGGGAAAAAGTAAATTTGCTGGAATAAAAATGTCTTCAGATTGAAAGCAATGGTGACATAAATAAAAGAAAGCAATAATAAACTGAAATACCTCAAATAGCATTAATTCAAATAATCTGGAACATAGAAGAATTCATAAATTAAATGGCAAAAGTAATAATCAACTAAAGTAATGGAATGAATAAAAGTGAAAGAGAAGCTTAAAGTAGAGGAACATTAAACCTGGGATTGAGAGTCACTCCTAAAACTAAGAGAAGTCCTAAATTCTAAGAGAGAGAGGAGAGAACCTCTCTCAAAACTAAATCTAAATCATGGAAAGTAACTAAATTGACGAGCTCCCCCTGAATGGATGCATTCCCTCACTTCATAACCTCTGGTCTATGCCTTCTGGACTTGGATTTGGGCCAAAAAGGGCTTCAGAAATCGCTGTGAGCATTTTCTGCAATTTCTGGTGCGTGGCCTTTGTCACGCGTCCACATGGGTCACGCGGTCGCGTCATTCGGAGCTTTTCTTGTCACGCGGTCGCATCAGTCATGTGGCCACGTCGTTGTTGATTCGCGCTTGGCATGCGCCCGCGTTGCCCATGCGATCGCGTGGATGCCAGTTTCATTAGAAACTCCGTTTTGTGCTTTTCTTCCATCTTTGTATGTTTCTTTTTTCATCCTTTAAATCATTCCTGCCTTAGAAGATCTGAAACTACTCAACACACTAATCACGACATCGAATGGAAATAAAGGTAATTAAAATAATTAATTTTAAAGCATAGGAAACATGTTTTTCACATACATCACATAATAAGGAAGGAAAAGTAAAACCATGCAATTAATATGAATAAGTGGGTGAAAGATTGAATAAATCACTCAAATTAAGCACAAAATATATCATAAAATATGGGTTTATCACACGTATTTGTGCAACATAGAAGGATTCAGAACTTGGGTTTTGAATTTTTTTCCATACAATCCTTAAAAAATTATTTTTCTCAAAAAAATTAATTTCGCATGATTTTAATCAAATTTTTAATATGCATATAAGCATCTTAGATACATAAGTCACTAACAAATTTTATCATAATACAATTATATTACAAAGAATTTGCTTTAACATAAATTTACTAACTAATTTTATCATGGGCTCACGCTATTCAATATACCTCATACTTATCACTCTTCTCTTTCAAAATTTGGTAGTAACTCAACGAAATAACTTATCATTGTGTACTAATCACTCTTTACTCTAAATATTCCTAATTATTTAAGAACTAATTAGAAGACATTAAACTTTATTAAGATAAAAATCACAACACAAAAACACTTACTAGCTAAACCATTTTTCTATACTCTTTTCCTAAATAACACCAAGAACAAAAACATGTTCACATTATATTTTTTGAAAGCACCAATTCAGAATCATGCAACACAAAATTTCTGTTTTATAAAAATCAACTGACCTAAACCATGGAACATGGCCCAATCGTAGCGGAAAAAGGAACAAAAAAATTTACGCCCCGAAGCCAACTCCAATCTGCTCGACTTCATCAAAGCACGCCACTATAACTTTCAAGCCTCAACTCACCCTTGGGCATACACACCAATAACTTGCTTATTGAATGGATAACTTTTTAGCTTGTTGAGACCCTACCATAACTACTACAAACTCTCGTCTACTGAATACCACATGCCTCCAATCTTTACTATTCTACTATTTTATATTATATCTAAACGATTCAAGAATGCGGAACATCACGTACTGCACAACCACAGTGTTATACGTGAACATCTTCCTATATTAAGATTGGAAAAAAGTGTAATGGAAAGCGATGTAGTAGACTAAGTACTTGTTTGGGCGTCATTATTTTTATAAAAAATATATTTTTTAATGAAAAATGATCTTTTTTATTATTTTTTAACGTATTTGGCAATTTTTTAATAGTAAAAGTAAAAGTACTAGAAAAATAAAAAAATATCTTTTTTGAGAAGTTGTAATTTATATCTTTTTTTAAAAGATCTTTTTTCCTTAAAAAAATATTTTTTATGTAATAAATAAACAAAAAAGTACTTTTATATTATTATACCTAAACATAATTGATAAATAAAAAGATCTTTTTACATAAGACCCAAACATGCCCTAAGAGCACCTCCAATGGTGAGTTCCTCTTTGACTTTTTTCTGACATATAGGAACTCTAACCATTGGAGGAGAGAATGAGTGAGTTCCCGCACAAGGATCAAAGTAAGAGAGTCCCTCTAAGCAGGGACTCAAATTAACCAATAATAACTTGCCATTTGGCAAGTTATTATAAAAAAATAATAATATAAAATCTGAAATAATTAAATAATTATATTAAATAATTAAATAATAATTAAATTAGTAATAATTATAATAAAAATTATATTTTTATTTAATTAATAATTTATATTAATTATTTATATTATAATTAATATTGAATATTATTTATATTATTATATTAAATTATAATTAATTAAATTTACTTACATTAAAAAATAAATTTAATTTTTATACCTTATAAAATAATTTTTAGTTGAGTTGGTTATTTTTATTTTTAAAATTTAAAATGCTAATGATATTATTAAAATTAGCAGTTGTAAACACAAAACTATAAATTAGTATAATCTCGAATTATATATTGTGTATTATTATTATATATGAATTTATTTAATATTAATATCTTTTAATAATGAATTATTTTTAAATTTATAAATTTAAATAATATTATTGAAAAAAATTAATTATATTAATTTTAAGTATTTTAATTAATTAATTAAGTGGGACCACAATAAGAACTAAAGTTAGTTCCTCCTAATGAAGAAGAGAGAGATGCTTTGAGTTCCTATTTATTGTTTATGATGCAAAAGCTGATATGGAGTTACTTTTTATGACAGGTGGGCCATAAATAGGAATTGGGATGAGTTCCCTATTGGAGATGGTCTAATAGTCTATGATATTCATAAGTGAACTTTTCGTAGCATGCCTATGAGGCAAGGCACTTGTGACTTGACTCACTCAACGGGCTTCTGATATTTATATTAATATTTTCGGTAAAAACAATAATTAAATAATTTAACATATTTAATTAAATTATTTGATAAAACCAATATTCACATTTTAACTATTATATGTATAAAAGTATCATGTGAGTAACCATTTTATTTATAAAAAAATAATTATTTAAAAATTTTAAAATTATCTTTTTCGTCAGAATAGTCATTTTTTTCCGTTGTTCTCTATTTATTAGACCACCAATATTATTATTTAATTAGGCAATAAAATTGTCTAAAACATTATTGGATCATTCAATTTTTATTACAATAAATCTAGCCAATAATATAAGATTGTTTTTGTGTCTTCTTCTTAAAACATATAAAATCGAAAAATATAAGTTTCAAATTAAATATATATCATTCTTATTTTTCTAAAATAAAGACTAAATTGATACAAGAAAAACAGTGGATTATTGTATCTTGCACAAGTAGTTATAGACTTATAGTATAAGGAGAAGAAACAGTCTTCGACGGAATAAAAATGAACACGCCACCACCGTGATTTTTTTCATTAACCCTGCGGACTATAAACTCGGTATGTCCTCCTTTTTAATTTTGGAACACCACTCATAAGTTTTCAACACCCCAATTTAAATAACAATATACATATACATAAGTGGAGATTCACTTACTGACTTACACACTACCCGTAAATTTTATCATATTTACGTCGTCAAATAATTTTTTATATGTTATGAACTTTAACAACTCAAGTTTTGAATCCTAACATCAGTAAAGTTAGTTTTAATATGTAGTTTTAAAAATACAAATACTTATACTTATACCAAAAATAATCAATTTCAGCCAATAAATAATTACCGAACCACAACAAAAAAAATTCACTTACTATTTCTTTTAATTTTTTTTTTCTTTTCTCATTTCTTTCTCTTTTCTCCTAACACCTTAATTTTACCTTCAACCCACTAATAACTTACCACACTCCTTGCCACTACCATAAATCCTTAACCCCTAACTTCTAAACTTCAAATCCTAAATTTTAAAATTACTTTATCTTAAATATTATATTCTAAATTGGTTTTAATTTATTTTACTTTCAAACATTTTTTTTATTTAAATTTTAAATTTTTTATTATTTTTAATCTTATATGTTTTTTTTTTACATTTATTTCTTTATATGGTACAGGGCGAAAGCTTTTCCAAGGATCCGAATATCCATCATATCCAACATATGGTGGTGGCGGAGGATATGTTCCACCAAACAACGGTTATCTATGATTGGAAAAATAACCAATGGCCCGTAGCCATGCATCCAGTTCACTCCCCCATACTTAGCTAATATAAATAAATAAATTGAACGTGTCACAATTTGAGATATAATAACCCTAATCATTATGTTTTGTGCGTGTTTGTATTAGAATTGTAATAAACGGGGTTGTTTTCTTTGAAACCACCTAGTTAATTATTTACAGCTTATGAAAATCTCATTCTCCCACGTATTTTGCAATTATTATTAGTACTCGCATCAGCCGTGTATATGTCGATGGCAAAGTGCCAGAATATATGTTAATATAGGAACCGATTAGATAGGGGTGTATAAGATCCGGTCTGGTCCGAAGACTCGGATCGGGTCCGATGACTTCGGGACTAATTTGGTCCGGCTTCGTTATGATTCGATCAGACCCGAGGTTTCAATAGATGGCCTCGGTTATTTATTAAATTGGGTTCGGGCCAAATCTCGGGTCACCTGGCCCGGTCTGTTGGACCCGTATAGTTGTTTGTTACTTAATATTTTGTTGTTATTAGTTGGTATGACACTATAAATTATTATTATTATGTTAATCTTGTGTTGGTTGTTAACTTTATTTTAATTGTCTTTTGAACTTTGAATGTTTAATGTGTAATTGATATAATTATTATTATGAAACTTTAAATTATTATTGTTAGATTCTAAATTATTATTATGTGAATGTTGCAATGTTATGGAATAATTATTTTCCAAAATTTAGAGGTTCAAAAGATGTAGAATCTAATTTTTGGTGATGTCGTGATAAAGTTGATCAAGACCCGGGTTTCATCCGGTCTAGATCTGGCTTAAGTGTGGCCCGAAAATAACACAATTTCATCGGGTCTAGGGTCGAGTAAGGGTCTCATAAATAGACCCGATCATTATTTAAGGTCAGGTTCGGGTCACGGCAAACCCGGCTTCACCCGGCCCCATGTGCACCCCTACGATTAGAATATGCCACTGTATTGAGCGGAACGTGATATTCTATTTCTCTCCATCATTGAGATATAATATAATTTATGTGTGAAGAATCAAGATTTTGGAAGTCTGTTCTGAATGCATATGAAGAATAATAATTTACGGTGAACTTTCAGACTAAATAGTTGAGAGGTATTTAAGTTCACACATTGTCTTCTTTGTCCATGTGCAATGAAAGATTAGTGTGTGCAATATAAATTAATTATAAATAAAAAAAATAAAAAATTAAATTTTACAATTTAAAAAAGTAAAAATATTTAGAATACACATTAAAATATTAATCATCAAGATTTTAATTTAAAATTGAGTCAAATGCACCAAACATCAACCATAGGCCACACTTGGACCCAAAATTCACACACTAATACCCCTTGCCCTAAAACACTTCAGTCACAATATTCCTAAGTAAAAGAGAAAGAGAGCAACGGTGACGAAAGGGGAAGAAGAACAAATGCCTTATGTCACTATTCACATATCACACTAAATTGCTCATAACTTTTAATTTTTAGCTCCAATTGACGAGCCGTTTATGACCACGCATTCGTCTCAAAATCTTCTTTAAATTTATCTAAACAAAGTGCTAAGAAACTCGAAATTTTTCACCTGGTTCTTCCTTCTCTTCACTTTCGCATTTTGGTTGTGTATTGAAAAATTTTATAATTTTGACGGTTTAGGGGTGCTCTAGTATGAGTTATTGCTGGTGTTTCGAGAGTTACCTGAAACATTGATTTGGGTTTGAACGTGAGGTTTAGACTCCTTTTGAGGTAGCGTCCAACTTGTTCTTACGCCGAGGTGCCGTCGTCCGAGTTCCTTGTGAGGAGGGGGTGGTACCTGCAAGAGATTCTGATGTTTAAGTCAGCAACAGCTTTAGGCAGGTTTTTATAGATTAGAACGTGAATATATTTAAAAGGTGTCGGTGTATTTATAGTAGAGTTGATAACCACCTTTTGGAGTAGTTCTGCCTTTATCAGTGGATAACCGTTCCCTTTATCTCGAGAGTTTGTTGGAATATATCTTTTAGTGGAGATAGAGATAGTGGAAGAGATTTGGTGTAAGACCCAGAACTTTTGAAAAGTTTTATTATGATCAAAGTTCAAATCATATGGTTATCTACAGTTTTAATTTCAGAAATTATTTTATTAGAGATAATTAAGGCAAGTTTTGATTAATTGAATTTGAAATAAATTAAGGTTATTATCCAATTTTACAATTATTGAATTATTTTCTATATTTAAATTATAAAGTTAATAGTCATGAAATAATAAAAATTTTATATGATTTGGATTAAATAATTAATATTTTAATATTAATATTGTTGTTTTGGAAAATAGAGAAATCAATTATATTATTTCTAATTTTTGGATTTGAACATTTTATTAAAAATAATTTGTAAAATTGATGAACAAATAATCTTTTATATATTAATATGGTTGGATTAAAATTTATTTCTAATTACTATATTATCCCTATTTTCATTTGAAATTACAAAATTACTCTCAACCCTAATTTCACCTAAACTTTAATTCCCAAATTGGGAAAACCCTAACCCAGCTACCCTTCCCCACAACCCAGCCATAATATACAGCAGCAACAGCTGCAAAATGAAAGGAAGAAAGAAAGAAATAGAAAGGGAAGGGAGAAGAGGGATCCGTGGAGAAGAAGAAGGAGAGGAGGGGAGGGGGGGAGACTGCGCCAGCGCGCTGGGCTTCACCACCGCCGTCGCGTTGTCGTCGTCGTCCCTGCAAGATGTCGCCGCTTCACGAAGAGAGAGAGCAGCGTCGGGAAGGAGGAGACGCCGCCGAGGTGCCATCGCCGTTCTTTCGTTGCCGCCGCTGATTGACAGAAGAGAGAGCGAGATCTGAGAGAGCAGTGAGGGAAGGGCATCGCCGGAGGAGAGCCTGGCACCGCCGCCGCCACTATTCGTCGCGCCGTCACCTCTAGCCCGCGCCGTCGCCAGTCGCGCGAGAGAGAGAGACGCGCCGTGAGGGAGTTGCCGCTGTGGAAAAGCCGTCGCATTTCTGCCGTCGCCGCCAGATCCGCCGCTGCCAAAGCTTCTGGTCACGCGTCTGCCGCCCGAGACCCGCAGCCATCGCCGGAAAAAGCACTGCCGGTAAGGGTTTTGAGTTTGGTTTACTTCTGTTGAGATTCCGAAAGATTTATTGTCATTGGATGTTAGTTTCAGTTGCTGTCGCCGGAGTCCAGACGCCGCTGCCACTTGTGGTGGCTGCTGGGACTGCCGCCAAACCGGTTCGGAGACTGCCACTGCTTCAGTTCAGCCATTCTCCCTCGGTCTTGGTAATCATTTTGGTTTAAGAAGCCTTTTATCGCTGTTTTGATAATTTAGGCTGAGGTGTTGTGGCGTGATCTGTCGTAGGGTTGTGTATCGATGCTTGCGTGTCATGCTTGAAGTTCGCGTCTGCTTCGTTTCGCTAGTTTAGTAAGTATTTATGTTTCAGAAATCCCCACGTTGGTGTTCTGTTACGTGTATTAAAGCCTTTGCGATATTAATGTTCTTAGGATTTAGTAACCGGGGTTGCATGTTATGATTTAGGGTTGTTTATGCTGTTACGAAGTGTGCGGAGCTGTGAATTGAAGCTGCCGTTTGATTCGGGTCGAAAGGAAAGGAATTCGTTGCCGCATTTATGTTATGGGTTCGACTTTTTGAGGCAGGGATTTTTCTAAAGAGTCATTTTATATTTTGGGATTGTTATAAATGGATACTGATGTGAGAATTATATACTTTTTAGTGATTGTATAAGTCTTATGTATTGCCTGGTTGGCTTGGATGAATATAATTATATGTTTGATTGGATTATTGTTTGGTTTTGATAAATGGATTGTTGCTGAACTGTTTCTTTAAAGTTTTGAAAATGAGTTTAATCGGTTGATAATGATTTGATCTTGAAACGGTTTTCTTGAGATATGAAAATGAGGTGATTGTTGGATTTAGCTTGCTTCTGAATTGATTTTGGGTTTTGACCGTTGAAAAGGATTGTGAAATGGTTTGGTTGGGACCCGAACCGGGTAGCAAAGTCCAAGTTTTAGGGGAGGTGCTGCCGAAATTTCTATAAAATCTTAGACTTTGTTTGAAAAGTTATTTAGAAAGGCTTAGATTTGAGAAATGGTATAATTTGATTTATCAAGAACATAGTTATGTTTTCGAGTTTAATTTATTTAAGAAAACTATATGCCTTGAGTTCGATTTATTTAGAAAGGAATTATTTTACCATTTTGAAGCACTGAAGAAAAGTACTATGTTTTGATATTGATTTTAAATATCAAAAAGACTTATGCTTTTAGTTAGGCTTAAGGATTTCGTTCAAAGAAGCTTTTAATGTTTTTAAAGGAAATTGGACTTTTGACTGAATAACTACGTTTGTGATATTTTAGAAAGGAGTCAGGGAATTGGTTTTAAGAAGGAACCTGAAAGTGGTTTTGATTTAAATGGATTAGCTCCGTTTCAAGTGAATTGGTTTTGGATTAGGTTGGGACTTGTGACTTTATACGATTCGGTTTTATAATAAATTCTGTTTCTATTTACTTAAACCAAGAATCTATGATTTTAAGAGTTTCAATGAATACCTTAAGAAATTGAGATAGGTTGTCCTTCCCTAAAGTCTTGAGACTCTGCTGAGAAATTTTTATTATCAAATTCAGTTTTGGGATGACTGATTTTTGGATCCTTCAAAAGAGATTTTTATTTGGCCTAGTTGCCGAATCGTTTGGAAGTTTTAGAAGGATGTTGTGAAGATGTGGCTGGTTTTGAAAGAGCAGACTTCTTTTGAAAAAGATGGCTTATAAGCTAGAAGTGATTTGAGAAATGTGGTTTTTAAAATTAAGGCTAGAAAGAATTGATTTTGATTTCAAAGCAAAGCGATTTGAGAAAAAGTGATTTATGGCTTGAATGATGATTATATGTTTAATGATGTTGGATGGTGGAAGTGCTATTATGTTATGAGCCGGAATGGCTGTATATGATAATGAATTATGACTGTTTGTGGAATATGTTATGAGCCAGAATGGCTGTATATGATAATGAACCATGGCTGGTTGTGGAATATATTATGAGCCGGATGGCTGAGTGTGAGTATGAATGGTTATTGAATTGATAAAGTGATTGTTGCACTTCCAATTATTTGAGATACGAGTTTCCCTAGGTAGAAGCAGTGGCTAGCCACCACGTGCTCTAGGTTGAGACTCGATACTCTGCTGACCCTATGTCGTAAGTGTGGCCGAATACTATGAAAGTTCCGGATGAGCTCGCCCCTGTGAATATACACCAGTGAGGGTGTTGGATGTAAATTATGATTACAACTGTGAATAACTCGAGTTGGGGATGCACGACAGAGGGACAGTCCAATGGTTAGCTACCAGGACTTGTCGGGTTGGCTTTATAACCGACAGAAGATATCATCAGCCACTAGGCTAGGACTCTCTCCTCGGTGCATCTCTGTTCCGCGACGGCGCAGCTGGTAGTGACAAGGACGAACGGCGTTGACGTGGTTTGACGAGTTCGGCGGTGACGCGGCAGAGCATGGTGGCGGCGAGGTAGCAGCAAGACAGCGACGGCTGCTCCCCCACTCTCCTATTCTTCTTCCTCCGATCTCTGTTCTCCCTCCTTCCTTTCTTTCTTTCTTTCTTTTCTTCCTATTCCGTTTTTCCATTTTCTTTTCCTCCTTTCTTTCTTTCATTTCATCTGTATGTGTGTTTATTTTGGGAAAAGGTGGGTGTGGCAATGGAGGGTTTAGGGTTAGGGTGAGTGGTGATGAGTGAGTGTAGATAGGGTTAGGGTAAAATTAGGGTTAGGGATGGATTTAGGGATTTTGAGTTAATTGGGGTTTCATAATTTTAATTAAATTAGGGTATAGAGTATTTAATTTAAAATCTAATTTAATTCCTTAAAATTATTTTAAAATATTATTTAATTATCAATTTGCTATTTGGCTTTTAAT
>NC_029794.2:54023092-54023991 GCF_000816755.2 Arachis ipaensis
AAAATAAAATAATTAATTTTTTGTTTTTAAAAATTAAAATATTAAATTCTAAAATCTTAATTATCAAACTAAATCATATAAAATTCTTATTCTTTTAAAACTATTAATATTTATAATTAAATATAAAAAATTATTCTATAATTATAAAATTAAGTAAAATTTTTAATTTAATTATCAAAACTTAATTTAATTATTTTTAATGAAATAATTTTTAAAAATAAAGTCTTTAATGAATAAATAAATCATAATAAGATTTTTCGAAATTTTTGAGTTTTACATTCTACCCATCTTATAAAAAAATTTCGTCCTCTAAAATTAAAGTAATACACAAGGTATTACATAGTTTTAATGCTTTACTTTTGAATACTTTAGAAAATCAAGAAGTCTTGGCACACATATAAATTTTCAAATACCGGATAAGCCATAAGGCTTATATATAAAGAAAGTGTGGTGTAAAGTAAAAGTTATAACATAGGCTCAAAACAAGGAGGTTACATGGTGTCAACATCAAGGGTTTTAACATAGCTCACCATCACAACTCCCAACTGTACTTTATCGCATGATTCATCCGAAAGTTCTCAACCTCATCAATCATTTTGCCAACCCACAACCGGTCACAAGCCTAATATCAACAAAACTCTTTAGCGTAAAACAAAACTCCACAGCATTCCGTGACATTGCACGGTTACCAGCTTCACCTTCTGCATCCACCAACCGTGTCCCAAGAACTAACGTATCACTTGTTATATCTAAAAGTCGCATGTGACATTAAGACAAATCTCGAGTTTACTCATAAGGATACAAGATTTTAGAAAGGAATAACAAGCGACAAGGACATTATTTATAAGGATTTGAAAGAATGAATGAAAATGCAGATAAACAAGGATACACAAGCAATA
>NC_029794.2:54024114-54042770 GCF_000816755.2 Arachis ipaensis
CTCCCAACTTGTTAACTCCTCGGTGAGCCATGCCATCCTCTCCTCACCATTCACTCACGTTCACTGCCACACCCCCTTTTCCCCAAAACCCAACACAGCTTCAAAAAAGACCAAAGGAAGAAAGAAACGGTGAGGGTAGAAGAGAAGGTGGAGGGGCTGTTGCCTCGCCGCCGCCGCTGCAGTAACGTCCCACTGCCGTGGTATCTGTCATGAGCATCGCCGCCGATTTGCCTTGGAGTTGTTGTCGTACGCGTCGCCAACGAAGAGCAGAGAGAAAGAAGACGCGATGGAGGAGAAGACGCCGCCAGCTCTATCGCGCCTGGTCATCGTCGAGCTCGCCGTCGAAGATGCCACCACCGTCACTGTCGAACCCTAGCAGTTGCAGCTAGGGGTGGCAAGCGGGGAAGCCCGTCCCGCCCCGCCCCGCCTAGTGAGGCGGTCTCAAAATTCCAGCCCGCCCCGCCTAACGGCGGGCTAGCGGGCCGGCGGGCAAACATAATTATAAACCAAGTTTTCATCTAAAACATAATTATAAATATTGTTCCTAAAGCAAAATAAACATAATCCAAAACATAATTATAAATAGTCTCTAAAACAAAATAAACATAATCCAAAACACTCAATTTTCATCTTCATTCTCTTGTAAGTTGGGTTGGGGGAAGTTGGGTTTTGACAAAAAAAAAATTGTAAAAATACCCCTTGATAAAAAAATACTAAGCCCGGCGGGGAAGCCCGCCAAAGCCCGCGGTTTAAGCGGTGTGGGTTAGGCGGACTTTTGCTATTTGGCGGTCCTAATTTCCCAGCCCAGCCCACTTTTTTGGCGGGTTATGTGGGCCGGCCCGGCGGGTTTAGGCCCGTTTGCCACCCCTAGTTGCAGCCACGCCCGTCGCAGTCACCATCGACGTTGTAGCAGAGAAGGAGGAAGGATGCACGAACAGAAGAGGGAGAAGGAAGTTGCCAAGATCCGTCGTCGCCGCCATACTCCACGCCGTTGCTGTCGCCATTCACGGTCGGTAGGGAAGCAAGTGCGCTAGAAGAGAGTAAGAGAGACCAAAGTTGCGAGAGAGAAGAAGTGACGAACGAAGCTTTTGTAGGAACTGCGAGCCAAAGGAGCCACTGCCACCATCCGAGCTCGTTACTGTTGATGATGGTAAGCCAAATCGTCGTCCTTGATGCCAGAGAAGAACACTGAAGCTGCTGCTCTGGTTTCGATTCCTCGATTTCTGAAACTGTAACACTCTCATCTTTGTTCTGCTTTAAACTTATTCCTCTATTCCTCTGCCATGTTTATGTTCTAATCCTAGTCACGTATATTCTTATTTTATTTCTACCACTTTGCTTCTAAAATTCTGTTGCAACTAGTATTGGTATCGATGTCATTTTGGGACTGTTGTAGCTGCTGCTCATTCTGTGTGAGGCTACTGCTGCTACGAGATAGGAAAAAGGAATTTGTCGCGGTTAACAATTTCTTCGAATTCCGGTTAATTAAGGTAGGGGATGTATTTCAAAATTAACTGTTTTAATTCATGAATGCCAATGAGGTTTAGTGAGTAACTGTAAATAATTTATAAACATTTTATGTGATTAATTGATAGAGATAAGCTTGGATTGAGGTTGTGAAATTGTTATTGGTGTGGTATTGAGAATGATTTTGATTTGAGGCTATGATTCGTGAATAATGATTTAATTGCTTGAAAGTAACTAATTTGATTTAGTTGTGAAATTGAGATTTATTTGATGATGATGGATATTGTTGCAAGCTTGTTTCAGAATTATTGGTTGCTGGATATGTTAATTTGACTAAATAATATTGTGTTGAGTGCTAAATTGATTTAGGCTTCTGCTCGGTTTGGATTATTGTGATGATGGTTTGATTGTGACTGTTTCTTGAGTGTTGAGAATGAGTGCTTGTAAATTTTGGTTATATTATCAATAACTTTAGTCACTAAACTGAATGGGTTGAAAACCTTGCTGTTTTGATCGTTGTTGAGAAAAAGATCGGTGAATTGTGGAGATTAAGGTTTGGTGAACCAAAAACAGATTGAGCCTGGATTTCTAAATTGATTTCTTAAAATTGATTTAACTGAAGCAATAATTTTGAGGGTTTATGAATAATTTTAGAATTACCAAAAATTATATGGCTATAAAATAGGTTGATTATTAAGAATTCCGCTGATTTGATAATTATTGAGAAAAGGGCTGGTGAATTGTTGAGAAAGGGGGAACCCGTAAGGGTGGCTAAGACTGAGTTTTAGGAGAGGTGCTGTCGAAATTTTATAAAATTTGAGACTTTGTTTGAAATGCTATTTTTAAAAGATTTGGTTTTGAAAAATTAAATTATATGAGATTTATTTAGTTAAGAAAAGATTTATTCTATTTTGAATTCAATTTATTAAGAAAAGTATAATGTTTTAAATTCAATCTTTTGAGAAGAGATTTTGTTTAAATTATGATATGAGTTTGGTTTGATAAGAAAGAAAAGAAGAAGAATGAAAAGTAAAGGAAAGAGATATAATTAAAGGAATCTCTATCACAGGAGAGCAGAGAACAAAGATTAAAAGAATGCATTAACTGAAGGGGATCTATACCACAGGAGAGCAAAGGGCAAAGATAAAGAAAAAGCTTTAAAAGACTGTCTACCATAGGAGAGCAGATGCGACTTTGTTTGGGCCTTAGTGCCAAATGTATAGTGGGGACGCCCACACACTGAGAACTATTTTCCAGATGTAAGCACATTGATATGAAAGTCACACTGTATGCGGCCTAGCCGTAAGACTTATAAGCACACTGTATGCATCTGGAAAGCCATATCTGGGACTCGTGCCCGGATAATGTCAGGAGCGGGTAGGCAACTGACACATGAGCTCATGGCCTGTGATAGGACTAGACATGCATCATCCTTATTTGCACACTTGCATTTGGTTGTGTTTTCTTATCTTGTTTCTCTGTGATTGTGCTGTTTGTCTTATTGCAATTTGTTTGTGTGTTGATCTGTTTCTTGTGCTATTAGGTTGTGATTGAGATTTGTTTTAGGTTCGGAATTTTAAAGAAGGTAATTAATTATATAAAGTAAAAGTAAAAAGTATTTCCAAAGGTTTAACAAAATAGTTTTATTGAGTAAGTTACTTATTTGCATTATATTCATGGCATTCCCATTCCCTACTGAGAACATGTGGTTTGTTCTCACCCCAAAATCTTCCACCCTTTCAGTGACACAGGTTCGATGACTCAGTATGAAGCTGCGGACAATTAGTAGATTTACTTATGATTCCTGTCGCTTTTATAGAATTCCCTCGCCCTTGTTGCTTTAGTTTCTATTTTATCCAGAGGGAATATGTATTGTATTCGAGTTTTATATTGAATTTAATTGTATAGCACTTATTATTAATAGTGTTTATGTGATTATTATTATTTGAAGATCTTTGATATGTGGTTTTAATTAATAGAAACAATTTTGTGGAATTTTCTTAAAAATTGAAACGAGATATCGACGTATAGGCTCAATATTAAATAGATAATAAAGGAAAATAGGTTAGTAACGCCTTACTTTTGGTATGATCATGACGTGCTAAAAGTTAGGGTGTTACAATAACTCTTGAATAAAAAATATTTGATAGGATCAATAATAAGAAAAACAACGCATTAGTCTGAAACAGATTCAAGCTGAGTCGAGAAAGTATGAGATTTTATAGAAGAGAAATGATCAAAACCAATAGTAACGCATTGCAGCGGATCAACTTCAAGTTATCACAAGGGTTCATAGTTCGTGGAGGAACATAAGGTTAACAATCGTATTGCAAGATTATAATTGGAAATATAAACAGGTCAAGATATGCATAAGGCACACATTGTGAAGCAAAGAAATATGAATTACATCTCAAGAAAAGAAAAAGGACAAACGGCACGTCAAATTACACAGCATGATTAGAACGCATAGGCATATATCGCCTAATTAAAAGGAGCACTTAATATTTTCAAAGATTTAAGGATCCGTGTCATACCAAAATAATTTTCAAAGAGATAAGCGTGAGTATGTTCAAAGAGATACAAATCTTAGTAATAGAAGAATAAGCGACAAAGATAAGATTCACCTAAATTTGGAAGGAGGCGTAGGATTACAACTAAGCAACAATATACAGGCACGAGAAAACATTTCAAAAAAAGTCATTTCGTATCATAACAAGAAATATTGAATCTAGAACTCCAAATGAAACAAGAAAAGGGTAGTGGTAAATTAGATCAAAATAAGCTAAAACAAAATTAGAAGAAGCACAAAATTTAGGGTATCATAATCAATCACAAAAATAATAAATATCTCATGTGATACATGGCTATCTATCTTGAGAGACCAGAGACCCCATTTTATTTTGCATTTCTATCAATGTTTGACCAAAGAATAATGCTACATATCCAAGTTTTTTTTTATGAACCAAGTCCAACCAAGTTAAACAATAAAACTTAGAATAATGCTAGCCATAACTGATTTTTGTTATGTTAGACTAATTTGGTTATACTTGATTAACAAATTAAAAAGACTTAGATATATAGCATTATTCTTCACGAATATCTTCGAACTTCATTTTCACGTACCTTTCCAAATGACGCTTAAGTGATGAAGTCCCATATTATTTATCACTAGCCTTAAGAATCTATTTACATTCATCACATTGAGCACATCCTATCCCATCATCACCAGATCCTAGTTTTTGAAAATATTTTCACACATCATGTTGACTTCATCTTTTTATTTTTATTATTTTTTCTTCATGATAAGAAATAGATTGGGAGTTAGGGGTTATATCACAATAGATAAGGATTATTCAATAAAGGGCATACTCAAAGACACAACGGAAACATAAAAGATAGATAAAGGTTTTCCTACTAGACCTCTAAGATACCTGTTCTTAGCAACCTAGGTCACCGGAAAGGATTCCCTACTAGACCTTCAAAGAACTTGTCCTTGACAACCTAGATCAGAGGGACGAAAGCTGAAAGAACCACCGCGCAGATCACCTTAGTGTTGGATCCTTCAATCTTCCTCATGCAACAAGCGAAGCAAATCATTCACCTCACTTCTCACACAATAAAGCGTGCTTAAAAGCAACTGAAATTTATTCATCAAAAGTTTTTCTAAATGATCTCACCAAAGGTGTTTAAATAGGTCCCTAACAAACTAACTAAAAGATAAGATAAGACTTTTTTAAAATTTAAATCTTGAATCAGATTTGATCTTAATGGATTAGATCAGATTTGATTTTAAATTTAAAATTCCTAAAAATACTACTAAACAAATCAAATTTAAAATAAATCTTCTAACAAACTTTAACCGCATAACAAACTAAAACAAAATTCTAAAATTTCAAAATTTAGTGATAAATTATGTCTCCCACTGAATTCGAAAAGCATTATTGGGCTTTTTGCTATCCTGACTTAGCCCAATGGGCCTTACCCATTCTTCCTTGGTTAGAACTTGATGTAACTCCATATGCATAAGTGCTGCCAAGTTTCCAAAGCTCTCCTTGAGCTTCTTTGCACGTGCTCTAGTGATGGGGCCCTTTGGAAGTGTGAAATTTCTATTCTGCCCTTTTGCCTTAGAATGCCCCAATTGTCTTTCCGAGCATGTATCATTCCCTCATTCCTAAAAAAGATTCGTCCTCGAATCTATGTCCATATCAAAAGGAGAGAGATCAGAAACATTGAAAGTAGCAGAGACAATATACTCACCTGATAGGTCAATCTTGTAGGCGTTGTCATTGATCTTCTCAAGAACTTGGAACGGGCCATCCCCTCTAGCAACAAGTTTAGACTTCCTCTGAGTATAAAATCTCTCCTTCCTCAAATGTACCCAAACCCAATCTCCTGGTTTGAAGACTATATGCTTTCGGCTCTTGTTAATCCTTTCAGCTGTGGCTTTGTTCTTCCTCTCAATTCGGTCACGAGCCTTTGCATGTATTGCTTTAACCTTCTCAGCCTTGCTTGCTCCATCTAAGCTAATAAGATCACTCAAAGGTAAAGGCATTAAATCCAAGACAGTTAGAGGATTAAAACCATTGACAAGTTTAAAGGGCGAAAAACCAGGGGAAGAATGGAGTGTCCTGTTATAAGCAAACTCAATAAAAGGTAAACAATCTTCCCAGGTTTTCAAATTCTTACCAAAAACAGCACGCAACAAGGTTCCCAATGTCTTATTTACCACTTCAGTTTGGCCATCAGTTTGAGGGTGAAAAGTAGTTGAGTATAACAATTTTGTTCCCAAAAGTGACTTAAGAATTTGACATCACGATTAGAAACAACTTCTCTAAAGAATAGGTCAGCAATATTTGTGGCATCATCAGTTTTATGGCAAGCAATGAAATGAGCCATTTTACTAAATTTATCTACCACAATAAAAATGCTATCTTGACCTCTCCTAGTTCTAGGCAAACCAAGAACAAAATCCATAGAAATATCAACCCATGGATGTACAGAAACAGGTAAAGGAGTATACAAACCATGTGGTAATGACTTAGATTTAGTTTGTTTATATGCAATGCATTTAGCACAAAATTTTTTAATATTTTTACGCATGTAAGGCCAGTAAAAATGCTCAGATAAAACATCCAAAGTCTTATGCACACCAAAATGACCTATCAAACCCCCACTATGTGATTCTAGAACAAGTAGCTCCCTAATAGAACAAGTAGGTACACAAATTCTATTACCCCGAAAAAGAAAACCATCATGCTTATAGAATTTGTTATGTGCACCATGTTCACATGCAGCATATATTGAGGCAAAATCAGAATCAGTTGCATACACTCAAAACCTAACAACTTAGAAGTAAGGGTTGTGATTAAGGAATACCTTCTAGATAATGCATCAGCAACCACATTCTCTTTACCTTGCTTATAGGCGATTACATATGGAAAGGATTCAAGGAATTCTATCCATTTTGCATGTCTCTTGTTTAGCTTCCCTTGGCCCTTCTAGTGTTTGAGGGATTCATGGTTAGTATGCACCACAAATTCCTTAGGTAGCAAATAATGCTACCACACTTCCAAAGCTCGCACCAAGGCATAAAGCTCCTTATCATAAGTTGAGTAGTTGAGACGGACTCCATTCAACTTCTCACTGAAATAGAAGATTGCGCACTTTTCCTGCATCAAAATAGCACCTATACCAATTCTGGAAGCATCACATTCTATTTCAAAAGTTTTAGAAAAATCCGGTAAAATAAAAATGGGGGAAGAACACAATAATTCTTTTAAGGTGTTAAAGGCAAGTTCTTGTTCTTGATTCCATTTAAAGTTGACATGTTTCTTGATGATTTCAGTTAAAGGTGCGGCAATAGTGAAAAAATCTTTAACAAACCTCCGATGAAAACCCGCAAGACCTTGAAAACTTCTAACATCAGAGACACTTTGAGGTGTGGGCCATTCTCTAATAGCCTTCACCTTCTCGTCATCTACCTCAATCCCTGCAGAACTTATCACAAAACCTAGGAATACGACTTTACTCAGACAGTACAAGCACTTTTGGAGATTAGCATATAATTGTTCCTTTCTAAGTACCTCTAAAACAGATTGAACATACAAAATATGATCATCAAGACATTTACTGTAGATAAGGATATCATCAAAATAAACAACCACAAATTTACCTAAAAACTCTCGCAAAACATGATTCATTAATCTCATGAACGTACTAGGTGCATTAGTCAAACCAAATGGCATAACTAACCACTCATACAAACCATATCTAATTTCGAAAGTTGTTTTCCATTCATCACGAAGTTTCATTCGTATTTGATGATAACCACTCTTTAAATCTATTTTAGTAAAAATAACAGAACCAAGCAATTCATCAAGCATATCGTCATGTCTAGGAATAGGATGGCGATACTTTACCGTAATCTTGTTTACAGCTCTGCAGTCAACACACATCCTCCATGAGCCATCCTTCTTGGGCACCAAAAGTACCAGAACAACACAAGGAATCAAGCTTTCTCTCACAAAACCTTTAGCCAAAATGTCCTCGACTTGCCATTGCAGTTCCTTCGTCTCTTCAGGATTAGTCCGGTAAGCTGGCCGGTTAGGAATGTTTGATTCCGGGACAAAGTCAATTTGATGCTCAATGCCTCGTAACAGAGGTAAACCTGGGGGTATCTCATCCGGAAAGACATCTCCAAATTCCTGCAAGAGTGAAATAAAAGCACCAGGCAGGTCATGGTTAGTTTCAATGGTAGAAATTAAAGACTCTCTAAATCGTACTAACACCAATGCTTTTTTTCCTAAACTAGCATGCTTCAGATCCCTCTCTTTTGCATAAAAACACATTTTGTGAGCACTCTCACTCTCCACAGATTTTTCTCTTTTAGAACTCTCTTTTTCATTCAGACCCTGACCCTTTTTTGCACACGTTTAGTCTCTCAGAGCCCTCTCGTTAACCTCTTATTTTTCAATTTTCTCACATCCTAAAGACTCTTTAGTGGATTTGCGCATACTCAATTTCTCCAGGTACACTTATTTAGGGGACAAAGGTGCAAGGGTAATCTTCTTTCCAAGGTAAGTGAAGGAGTATCGGTTTGTGAAACCATCATGGACCACCCTCCTATCATACTGCCATGGACGGCCTAGGAGTAGATGACAAGCCTGCATGGGAACCATGTCACAAAGTACCTCATCACTATATCTCCCAATAGAGAACTATACGCAGACTTGCTTCATAACCTTCAGCTCACCAACATCACTTAGCCACTCCAGTTTGTAAGGGTCAGGGTGTTTGGTGCATTTCAACTCCAATTTTGTTATCAAAGTAGAGCTAGCAAAGTTTGTATGACTTCCAGCATCAATGATTATGAGTCCAACCTTACCTCCCAATAAAACTTTTGTATGAAAGATGTTCTCTTGCTGTTCTAGATGATCGTCTTTGGCTTGTACATTTAAGATTTGCCTAGTAACAAGGGCCTCGCCACTAACAGCATACTCAACTATATCTTCATTATTTGTGGCATCATCCGCATGTGGCATGTCCTCATACCCATCTGAGTTATCAGATTCTGAGAAAATATCATTTGCTTTAATGACCATGGTCCTTTTATTTGGACACTCAGAAGCATAATGGCCTAATCCGCGGCACTTAAAGCAGGTAATATCATGATGTCGTGCAGGAGGTTTAGAAGTGGAATTAGGCATGTGCGTCTTCCTATGCTGCTCTGTAGGCTTCTCCTTCGATTCGGTAGGTTTAGATCCAGTTGACGGGTGAAAAAATGCCGGTTAAGAATTTCTATTAAAATCAGCATTGTAAGTACAGTTCTTAACCGACGAAAAGAGATGTTGTGTATTTGAAATAAAAGGCCTTGGCTAGGAGAAGATCAATTGGAGTTTCTATCCTTGTTGGTTTTCCCAAGTATAATAGTAAAAGTTTATTGCTTCCACTCAGTTATCCTCTTGCAGTTGCAAAGGAAGGTTAAGTGGGTAGCACTAACTCTGACTCACAAGTCCTAATCACTTCACAGGGAAGGATTAGAGTTAGTGAAAATTGAGATAGTCAGCAATTTCCAATCACAGATTAATACTTGAGTTTTCCAACTCAAGGGTTTTCAATTAATCAACTCCAAAGCCAAGTTGGGAGTTTTAAGTCATTAACATGAATGCCATTTTCAACAACATGGAGTAAGAAGAAATAGTGGACATGATAATTAAAATAAATTTATAAAAGCAAAATTGGGACTGATAATTAATTAAAAGAAATTAACAAGCAATGGAAGTAAATATAAAAATAGTTTATTGTATTAATAAATTCAACTTAACAAAATCCGAACATGAATTGAAGCAACTAAATGAAAAACACAAGAGTAAAGTGATAGAAAAGCAAACTATAACGATGAAGACTTCAATCGCAGGTAGTAGCAACTCTCTCAAGATCCAATCCAAGCAAAACTAAGAAAAATGCTAAGAACCCTAAGAGAACTAGTGTTTTTCTCTCTAGAATTCAAAACTAAAACTAAAACTAAATGGGAATGAATGTATCTCAGTCTCAGCTACACCCCTGCCTCTAGTCTGCATTTTTGGGCTTGAAACTGGGTCCAAATTGGACCAGAAATTGCCCCCCGCGACTTTTGATATCTGCAGCACGTGACGCTCTATCACGCGTACGCGTCGGTCACGCGTACGCGTTGCTGGACTTCTGCGCAAGTCACGCGTACGCATCGATGTGGAATGCACCATTTCACGCGCACGCATCAGCCATGTGTGCGCGTCGCTCCTCGCTTCTAATCTCTTTGGTTTCTTGTGTTCTTTCTACTTTGACATGCCTCCTCTTCATCCTTTCAGCCATTCATGCCCTGTAAACCTGAAAACAGTTCACAAACACATCACGGCATCGAATGGTAACAAGGGAGAATTAAGAATTAACAATTTAGGGGCTTAGGAAGCAAGTTTTCAATCATAACACAAAAATTGGGAAGGAAGTGAAAAACATGCAATTTGCATGAAAAAGTGTATGAATGATTCATAAAATCCACTCAATTAAGTACAAGATAAACCATAAAATAGTGGTTTATCACCAGTCTTCTCCCCGAAATTAGCACCTCTAGAATCCCATCTTGAAGTAGGATTGTAAGAATTACGCAACCCTCTCGCCTTTTGCTGTGTTTCCACCTTGATAGCTAGATTCACTAGGTCTTCCATAGTCACAAATGGGTGACACTCAATAATATTTGTAATGTCTCGGTTCAGCCCACTCAAAAAATGTGCCATAGTAGCCTCAGAATCCTCCTCAATATTTGTTTGGATTAGCAGCATCTCCATCTCCTTATGATACTCATCCACAGACTTAGAACCTTGGTATAACCGTTGGAGCCGTTGATGTAGCTCCCTGTAGTAGTAAGAAGGGACAAATCGTTGTCGCATGACCTTCTTCATCTTCTCCCAAGATTGAATTGGTGGTTTTTCATTCCGTCTTCTCTTTTTGTCCAGCTCGGCCCACCAGACAAGGGCATAATCTGAGAATTCCACAGCCACTAGTCTTACCTTTTTCACATCAGAGCAGTTGTGACACTGAAATAAGAGCTCCACCTTTCCTTCCCATTCCAGGTAAGCTTCAGGATCACTTTTGCCTTTAAATTCTGGGATGCGCATTTTGATAGCATTGAGTTTACTATCAACATCTTCCCGTTGTCCATGACATCGAGATCTGAGCGAAGTCTCCTCCTCAGACTCCACAAAATGATTACGAATAGATTCTCGGGACCGTGCTCTTCGACCATGGGAAAAAGAATTGATTCAGGAATCCATATCATCAAGACGATGTTCAATCCTCGTAAGCATGCTAGCGAGTGCATCGATGCAAAAAGTTAGTTGCTGGTCAGGGTTTCCTTCGTTGTTAGCCATCAATGAACCTGTGAAAGAAAACACCTCACAACACTCTTTTCACTGTATCACTCGGAGTAGGGCACTCGTGTTTTCACTCAATACGTGACTTTTACCCTTTGTTGAGCTCACCACTCTTGGATTGCTTTAACAACTTGCACTTCAGAAGATGAGGAATTGAGACACCAAACTAAGATAATCTGAATGATAGAGACGTTCAACTTGACAAGAAGACAATTAAAGTATGTGACAAAGGAAGAAAAAACAAGAAGTGATACTAAGATGACAGAAACTAGCAAAATTCAATCCTAATTAGAACCCAAAGAAAATTTGAAAGGATAAAATAGAGGGAAAAATTCAAATTTCTTTTTTTTTTACGGTTTTTTTTTGTTAACTTGAATAAACAGAAATTGCAGTAGTAGAATTTAAAGAAGAAAATTTCGTTTTTTTTTTTTGGAACTCTAAAGTAAATTTGCAAAAATTGAAGAGAAAAAATAAAGAGACTAAACAAAAATCCTGAAACGTGCAGATAAATAAGAATTTACCTACGACTTGTAATTGATACCAGACGATAAGAAATAGATTGGGAGTTAGGGGTTATATCACAATAGATAAGGATTATTCAGTAAAGGGCATACCCAAAGACACAGCGGAAACATAAAAGATAGATAAAGGTTTTCCTACTAGACCTCTAAGATACCTGTTCTTAGCAACCTAGGTCACCGAAAAGGATTTCCTACTAGACCTTCAAAGAACTTGTCCTTAACAACCTAGATCAGAGGGACAAAAGCTGAAAGAACCACCACGCAGATCACCTTAGTGTTGGATCCTTCAATCTTCCTCATGCAACAAGCGAAGCAAATCACTCACCTCACTTCTCACACAATAAAACGTGCTTAAAAGCAACTGAAATTTATTCATCAAAAGTTGTTCCAAGTGATCTCACCAAAGGTGTTTAAAGAGGCCCCTAACAAACTAACTAAAAGATAAGATAAGACTTTTTTAAAATTTAAATCAGATTTGATCTTAATGGATTAGATCAGATTTTATTTTAAATTTTAAATTCCTAAAAATACTACTAAACAAATCAAATTTAAAACAAATCTTCTAACAAACTTTAACCACATAATAAACTAAAACAAAATTCTAAAATTTTCGAATTTAATGATAAATTATGTCTCCAACTGAATTCGGAAAGCATTATTGGACTTTTTGCTGTCCTAACTTAGCCCAATGGGCCTTGCCCATTCTTTCTTAGTTAGAACTTGATGTAACTCTATATGCATAAGCGCTGCCAAGTTTCCAAAGCTCTCCTTGATCTTCTTTTCACGTGCTCTAGTGATGGGGCCCTTTGGAAGTGTGAAATTTTCATTCTGCCCTTTTGCCTTAGAATGCCCCAATTGTCTTTTCGAGCATGTATCACTTCATTTGAGATTTGTTTTCAAATTTAGACTTTTGTCCTGAATTTTCAGCCTCTAGCTCCATAAAGACAAAGTTATCCATTACAAAATTCATCTTCCAAATTTTTAGAACAAACATCACAGATTCAGGCTTTCACAAATTGTTAACAGAAACTTTCACAAATTTAATCATTCACACCAATATTTTAATTCAAATTCACTAACACAATTTAACACAAATTATTCAAACATTCACAAATTATTGATGGAACTATTCAAATATTCACAAATTCATAATACATATTTAACACAAATTGTTCAAACATTCAAAAATTACATAGCACAAATTTAACACAAATTATTCAAATATTCACAAATGTCACATATTCAAATTTCTAATGTGCAACAAATTACAAGATAATCAAATTATTTAAAAATTTACTTACTTGTAGAGGGAGTAAGAGCCGAGGAGAAGGAGCTCAGCGATGAGGCAAATCCGGAGATGGCTGATGAGATAGAAGCAGTGGCGATTGGCGAGTTGGAGGCAACGACAAGCTTGATAGAGACGCATTGGAGGCAATGACAAGATGGAGGTGGCGACAACCTGGACAGAGACATGCTGGATGTGACGACGACCTAGACAGAAACGAGTTAGAGGCGACGAGGCTGGATGCGAGCCCAATTTAGAGGCTAAAGAAGAAAGAGAGAGAGAGAGAGAGAGAGAGAGAGACGGCAATGGCAAGAGAGAAAGTGATAGTCACTGAATGAAAAGAGAGTGCCTGTGATGGTGGTTCAAAATCTCAGCTTGGCCCACCTTTTTTGGTGGTTTTGGCTGGTTTGCCTAACTAGTAATTGTTTAATCTCCTGGTGACGGAATTATTGATTTGCAAACGGCAATGATAATATAGATTGAAATAAATTGTTCTAAAATTGTTGATTGAAAGAAAAAGACTCTTTATTTATTTTTTTATTAGGCATTAAATTATTTTATAACAGTTTTTATGGTTTAATTACTCTATCGATCTCTTTAATATCACTAAATTTGTAATTAAGTCTCGATACTTTTTTTTTTCAATTAGATCCTTATACCATATTACATTTTGTAATTAAGTCCTTATTAACTGTAAATCTTAAAAAAAATGTTTATGCAATATAAATTTATTGATTTATCCATATTCTTCACCCATGAGAACCATCTTCCTAGGCAGGATTCACTTTCTTTGCCACCCCCTCCCCTACTTTCTTTACCAACAAGCTCTCCTTTTCTTGTTCACCTATAAAGCACCGACATTTCGCTGAGTTGTCGTGTCTGCGTGTTGGACACATTTCGGATACGATACTCACTGATACTCGTCCGACATGCGTGTCTCCTGTGTCTAATCGTGTCTTAATAAAAAATAAAAAATTCTTCTCCGGACACGTTTGGACACACCTAAATACCATCACGTGTCAGCGTGTCCAATCTTATTCTTAACATATATTCTTAAAAGAAATTTATAAATAGTATGTTCTTAATAAAAAATAAAAGATTTTTCTTTGGATACCCTAGAACACACCTACCATCACATATCCAGTCTTATTCTTAATATGTATTTTTGAAATGAATTTAAAAATAGTATGTATTATTATTTATTAAAATAAAAAAATTTAAATATTTTATATAATTAAAATAAGACATTAAAAATAATTAAAGAATTAATTTATATTTTAATATTAATAAAATATCAAAATATTATTACGATTTATCTAAAAAATACTTTATATTTTATATGTATGCGTGTTCCCATATCTTATAAGATTTTAAAATTTGCATGTCGGCATGTCCCGTGTCGTGTTATGTACCGTATCTGTGCATCATAGTTGCTCACCATATACGAAATAATTTTTTTTCAAAACCAACATAAATCCAAAACTAAAATTTGTAGCATAACCAAATATTAGAATAATCAAAAATAAAATTTTTACCATAACATAATCAGTTAATTACAAACAGAGCACATAATCAGAACTCATAATAAGAATTTGTTAGCACAATTAATTTTTTTTTAGTATAACTAGTGAACAAAAACAGAATCAATTCAGAAGAAGAAGCAGAAGCATAACAGTAAAGAAGCAAAATAAAACAGATGCAAAAGTAGAATTAAAACAAAGTAAAAACAGAACACACTAGAAGCAAGAAGCCAAGAAAAATCAGTCCAAAATCCAAAGACAACGAGCAATAGATCGAGTCAGGAGAGGAGGCAGCGAGCTAGAGCGAGACGAGGATGGAGGCAACACGATTTGAACGCAGGCAAAGGGAACTAGACGCACAGCGAGCTAGAGCGAGACGAGGCTGGAGGTGAGGGGAACTAGACGCAAGGCTAGGGGAGATGAAAAAGAGCTAGATGCTGGAGGCGAGAAGGAAAAAGGTTGACACTAAGACAATATTGAGGGCATTTTTGAAATTTAAAAAATAAGGGTGTTGTCAATTTTTTTGGCTTTATATGTGGTATACTCGGTTTGTTTAACGGAATATTTCGTTAGTTTTAACATTTTTGTTATGGTGGAGACTTAATTACAAAATTTAATATAATATAAAGATTTAATTAAAATAAAAAAATATAAAGACCCAATTGAAAATTTGATAAAATTATAGATCAAAATAATTAAATTTTTTTTATTTATAATATTTAAATTGGCAGCAGAACAATTTATTTTTAATTGAACTTGTATATAAAATAAACTTAATTACATAAATTTTAAATCCAAACAAACTGAAATTTTTTATCTAGTCATGAATCCTTTGTTGGTTTGAGGTGAAGTGAGAAGAATATTAGTGGAATTGTAGAAAATCAAAGAAAAATTAAAAAAATAGTGAAATTCACTTAAATTTTTTTTTTAATAGAGAGAAATGAGAAAGAAATTTATTGAATACATTTCTTTTCATCCAAACAACTAAAGAGAAATTAAATTTTCACTACATTTTTTTTTATTTTTTTCATCTTTCCACGTACTTTTACTTCACTTATTTTTTTCTATTCAAATAAAGTGGAATTTTTTTATGTCTCTTGTTTGGGAAGAAAATTTTTAAATAATTTTTTTTAGATAGAGTAATATGATAAAATAATGAGAACATAGCATATAAATTCTTTTTTTTAAAACTTGTTTTTTCTCTTTTGTTAAACTGGAAATAAATGAATTGAAATATTTAAATTATAAAATAAATAAAATAATTTTAAAAATCCTTAATTATAGGAACTTTCACACTTGCTCTCAAACTCTCACGAGCCTTCTCCATTTTTCACTTCCTTGTCACAAAACCCCCCTCACTCTATATATTCACCACCCATCTCTGCTTCTCAATCAGTGCATTTATTATTGGGTCTATTACTCTTCTTCTTGTTCTCCAATATCCACGCACAATGGCTATGGCTCAAGCAATGGCAGTGTCGTTGTCAACTACTACTTCTTCTTCTTCTCCCCTGCTGTCCCAAAAAGCAGGGCACTCTGCTTCAACTTCTTCCATGGCCTTCTTTCCGCAGAGGAAACCATTGTCAAGGTTGGGAAGGGTGAGAGCTCAGGCTAATGCCGACAACAAAGACAACTCTGTCGACGTTCATGTTACCAAAGGTAATAGTAACGACCAAGGCACGGCGGTGGAAAGGAAGCCTCGCAGGCCTGTTATGGACATTTCACCATTCGGTAACTAAACTCAACAATTCTTGCGTAGCGTGCGTGTCTCAAATTTATCTGCAAATTAAAACGATCATATTTATAAAAAGTTTTCGTACCAGAACGAATTGCGTTCCATAAAGCAACTATGGATTAACCATTATAACGATTTTTGTTAATGAAAATTCACTGATCAATAATAATGTATTTTTATTTGTAGGTCTGTTGGATCCATGGTCACCAATGAGGAGCATGCGGCAAATGCTGGACACAATGGACCGAATTTTCGAAGACACCATGTCAATGTCATTCCCCGGAAGAGCCGCGGGAGGAGCAGGCGAAATTCGAGCCCCGTGGGACATCAAAGATGAAGAGCATGCGATAAAGATGCGGTTCGACATGCCGGGACTATCGAAGGAAGATGTGAAGGTGTCTGTGGAGGATGACATGCTTGTTATCAAAGGTGGTCACAAGATGGAAGAAGGTGGCGATGATTCTTGGTCTGCAAAGAGCTATAGTTCCTACGATACCCGTTTGATGCTCCCTGATAACTGCGAGAAGGACAAAGTCAAAGGGGAGTTGAAGAATGGTGTGCTTTACATTACAATTCCTAAGACTAAGGTTGAACGCAAGGTCATTGATGTTGATATTCAGTGACATTAAGAATTTAAGATATCAAAAATTTCATAAAGCTTTTGTACGTTACTTTTTGTGGAAGCCTATGTGATATATATAAAGGTTACCGTTTGTTAATAATAATGTTATACGCGTTTAGGGTTTAGGTTAATCTCAAAATTACTATTATCATGTTAGATACGAAATTAGTGGTGCTTAATTCTAAATTTTAAAATTTTAAAATTTGATAAAATCTAATCAATTAAAAATTTGAATTTAAAATTTAATTTTACATTTTTTTTTAATTTGTTGTTAGTGTTGTTTAATATATGTATTGTTCTCCTATATTTTTTTTTATTTAAAATATCAGATTTATTAAAAATTTTGAAGGGCATGCCGGAATTGAATAAAATAATACTCTAAATCTTAATTAATAAGCACAATTACGTAGCCTCTATTCTAATTTAAGAAACATACATATGAAATCACTCAAATCAGTGAGCCCAACAACGGAATTACCTAACCTCCTATACAAATAAGAAAATAAGAGTTCATTGGTAGATCGACCGTGCATTTGGAGCATCAAATTTATGATGAAGCACAAAGCAGATGCCAAAATTAAGGTTCTAGCCTAAACTCTCAAAGTCTAAATATGTCTATTTGAGTGAGCACAATACTGAATTACCTAACCTCCATTCCGAGTTAAAAACAAATACAAAACCTAACATAACTGATACGTGAAAATAAGATTAACATGAATCAAGAAAAGCTTCCAAAAGTGCAAAGAGAATGCTGAAATTTGAAAAACCATTACTAACTATTTATTCTATATAAGGTCCTATGTCTATATCCCTTACATTCTTCCTTTCTTTTGTCCTTACAAACTTTACGAACCGCCCAAAAGAGAAAATAAAAGCAACAAAGATGGGAGAAGGGAAAGGAAAGATTTAAAACAGCCAAAAAAGAAAAAAAACAAAAACAAAATAAGACAAATATAAATTTTTCCTTATTCTATATTTGTATGGTACTCAATTTTCTTCAGGTATACAGTCCAATTTTGGCTTCCTATTATTATGAGCACCAACTGTTTGAAGATGAACCTCTGAAAGTATATCCTCTATAGAGATCTGTTTGGTCACTAACTGTTGAAGCTGCTGCTTTGTTATGACAACTTTGATCCTCTTTAAGCCATTATTGTTGTTATTATTGTTATTACCTTGCTCTTTGACTCCTTGAGATGGAACCAAGTAGTATAATCTTCCTGGCTTCAACTCATAATCTGGGGAGAGTGATTCTGAGGATACCTTCGAGATACCAACACTTCCAAAAGCTTGAAAATTTGACAAGATTTCTTTGACATGGATTGGGGTCCTAAATTCTAGGACCTTCCCATCTGGTTTGGCTACCCTCACAACTTTATTACCATGATTTGATGATATGCAAGATCCTGAAATGGGTCTACAAAGAGCAAGATAATTTCCCATTTTTGATACAAAAGTGAATGTGGTTTAAGAGAATATAGATGATGAAATTCAAGCCAAGGTTTGTTTGATATAGCTATAGAGATAACTGAATAGAATGATGAACAAAAAAATGTGTGTGACAGATTGTGTGAGAGAGAAAGCAGGGGAAGGGAAAG
>NC_029794.2:54042791-54045195 GCF_000816755.2 Arachis ipaensis
GTGTGAGTTTATGCGGGATTGAAGGAAAAGCAAAGTGAGATCATGAGATATATAGTGAAGTGGGGTTATGTTAAACATAAAAATAGAGGGGCTTGTTTCGTGTGGAGTGGAGTAGAAAGTTGCCTTTCTGTTGTGAGTACAAAACTTATGAAATAGGGCAAGAAAAGAGTGAGTATATAGAAAAGGATTAAGAGCAATGCTATTTAACCAAGCATACACTAAAATTAATCACTAATAAATAAAATACATATTAAAATATAAAATAAATATTAAAATTAATTAATTTGATGACAAATAATAAATTTTAATAATCGTACAACATTATTTTAAATACAAATATATGATAGATTTTGTGTTGGGATGGAAAATGAAATGTTTGTCAACACGCATGGGACATAGGTCGGTTAGTGGAAAGTGGCGCAATTGCATTGCTCATTTTGGCTACTATATTTTAAGGCCCCCTCGACCCTTTAATAAATAATAATGGATGTAACTATATCCCTATACTTATGGCTGTCCCACAAATAGTGCATGCTATTGCTATGTATGAGAACTTCAAATATAAAATGGTACAAGTGGCATGATGTGTGGTAGGGTGGGCCTGCACCCATAGGCATTGCTTTTCGACTAAACTAACATGTCCCTACTATGGTGGAATAAAAATCTGCATCAACCACATAACAGTGGCCAGGATATTTTTGTTCCATAATATGCATCTGAATATATATATATCGCATATCTTACTTTTTTAATAAGCCATGCCATGCTTCTTTTATTCTTATTTTCATATTGCATATATATATAAGACATGGTTTTAAGTGATGTCAATGACATATTTATAATAATTAAAATATGGAAGGCTTAAAGGCACAACACAACAAGCAGATACAATAATGGAATATCTTCTTTCATTTTTGCTTTCGGTAGGAAGAAAACGAAGAATTGAAATGGATAATATTAATGTATTTGTCATGCTGAGGCAGTGACGTATCTGAAGCAGTTCATATAAAGAAAGTTCTGGTAATAGATGCCAAGAGTAATGTATAGGTTGTACTTGATTTTTGTAGTTCCATTTATATTCATATTAATGTGTTTATATAGAGTTAGAAATTGGAAATTATTTAACCATTCTTATCAAGAAAAAGAGATTAGTTAACCTATGCCAACGACTACTTAACTGCTACTTTGCTGTTACTCTATGCATGGCTACTTCTAAGTTGGTTATATATGTAACAGTATAATTGATGATATTACATTATTAATGATGCTGTTATAGTATACTTGATAATCATAACAAATTAACAATAGATGATTGTATTTGATATTAAAATCAGCTAGCAACGTGTATAATTAAAACCAACTATCAAATTAGTTATTTATATCAAATATATATTAAAATATAAAATATATATTAAAAATGAGTTAAATAATATAATAATTAATTTAATAATATTTTTTAATATACACATTATATTTTTATTTATTGTTTCGATTTAGTCCAATAAAAACTGGAAGTCCACCCTATAAACTACCGATTTGACAGACTATCGATCTGTATACGATAGTAACTCGCACTTCACTTTACTTTTCAATAAAGATCTAGATAATCGACAAAATTTTTTAGGTAGATAAATCTAAGTTAGAGAACTCACTTGAGTACATGGTATAAATGGAGAGGAATCTACCTTCTACAAAAGTATGTCACTTTTATCTTAATTAACTGTCACATCGTATGGATACTTATTTTAGTATCGGAGTGTCTTTACAGGTGGTTCCACTCGCCGACTCAACCCATTATTCACTACAATCAGGATAATATCTCTCCATAAAGCTCGCGTCCAGATTCAGATACCACCTTTATTCACGATCCGACATCTATCCGATCTACTATTCTATCAAGTAACCCAACATTTATATAATTATGTTATGATAGAATAGAATTATAAAGATTCTTTCAAAATGGAGAGTAATAGATAGTACGCCAAAAATAAGAGGGTAAGATCAAGTTAGGTGGCAAACTACAGCTGTAAAATGATACCAACGTTAGTAACACACCTTAAAAAGTGTCTGAAAAATAATCAAAACCATGTAATATGTCACATTCTTCAATTATAGTTACATGAGGTTCAACAGCTACATCTAACCGTTCATTGAAAACACCCCTTTACCTGTAACTATTCTTCGATTCCATCATACCTTCAATTTCTCAGATTAACGTCTAGGAAGCTCCACAATTGGGGGGTAGAATCAAGTAGATTTTAATCCAAGTCTAGTTTAATTTACGATGGAGTTAAATAGAAAAGAAAAACTTTAACATATTAATTAATTTAATGGGAGTTAATCCTAACTTTTTTTTAATCTCTATATTATTATTAATAGCAAATTTAATTTTATTATGTAAATT
>NC_029794.2:54045211-54105483 GCF_000816755.2 Arachis ipaensis
ATACTAATATTTGATCTATTTATATATGTTACATAAGACTCTTATTACTCTTTATTCTTAATATCTCATACCAATTGATAAAAACTCTTTCAAGTAAGTTAAATTTGGCACATCTCTCCTTACTAGATACATTCAAATATATTATCATTATAAAGTTAATTCATAATTTTATATTACATTTTTGGTTTTTCCATTTTTTTCTAATTCAAGTTTAAATTTGACATATTTTTTTACTAGGTACATTTAAATATATCATGATTATAAAGTTAATTCATAATTTCATATTATATTTTAATATTTTTATGTTTCTTTATTTTTTCTAACCTTTTTTTTAATTATTTGCAAATCAAAGAACTATCATATAAAAAGACAAAATATGGCACCTAAAACAAATATGAAAATAAAAATAACCAATTAAATGAAGATATAGTTTTACAAAAAGGTTTCTCCACTTCCATATCATCCAACAAGCAACATAAAACTCATCTATCCACTCAGATGGTGACTTACCAATGGAATTTTGCAAATTTAATTCAATCCATCCTTGGAAGTTGAGGTTAAAGAACAGGGCTACAGCAGCGGGGTTGATGAGCTTCACCTAAATAGTCGCAGCTCTTGGACAATCTCTTATCACATGCAAGATAGTTTCAGGTTCATGCTTACAATGATGGCAATTAGGATTAGTTCCCATCATAGATGCTCTTCTGCTGGCTGTTAGAATTCTACCATGTAACAGTTGCCATATGAAAACCTTTATTCTCTCTGGCCCCTTCCATTTCCAAATTTTCGTCCATCTGTCTACATTATCATTCACATCCCACTCAGCAAGCATTTTATAAGGATTCGGTCCTTTAGCGCAGGCTTCAGCCTATTCACGATGATCTTTGATAGACACTTATAACTCACATTACATAATGAAATGGGCCTGAATTGGTTGATGGTCTCTGGTAATTTCACCTTAGGGATGAGTGTAATTAATGTTTGATTGACAGTTTCTACCATACTCGGCATGCTCCAGAGAAGGTGGATTAGTTGCCCAATGTTCCCTTTAATTATGCTCCAATTCTCCTTGAAAAAAAGGGCTGGAAAGCCATCCGGACCCGGTGCCTTGAAGGAGCCTATACCAAACAGTGCATCTTGAATTTTTTTTTCTGTTGGTTTTAAATTGAAGCTTCTTTTAATATCCTCTTCCAGCATGGGATAGGATCTTGTGGTAATTAGAACCGGAGAAAAGGAGTTATCATGCCTGTAAAGACATTTAAAAAATTCCACTACATGTTGGCGGAGCTCCTCTTGATCTTCAATCCAATCACCTTGTAAGTTCATAAGCTTTAAAATTCTATTTCTTCTTCTTCTAATGATTGTTTTTGTATGATAATATTTGGTGTTTCGATCTCCCTCTACTACCCAAGTATCTCTCGATTTTTGCATCCACATAATTTCTTCTCTATCCAGAATTTCTTCAAGTTCATTCGTCAGATTTCTCTCCAGCTCTTCCAAAAAAGGGTTTCTTCCATAAGATGATGCTTTTTGAATTCCTCCAATTCTCCTCATAAGTGATCTTTTTTGTCTGCCAATGTGGCCAAAAACCTCTTTGTTCCAAACCATCAAATTTTCAGCAAGTGCCAATAAGGATCTCCCCCAATGTTGAGCTCCACTCCAATGACTTTCTACAAACTGCTTGAAATCAGGATGCCTACTCCACATTGCTTCAAACCTAAAAGGTTTATTATTTGCAAGGTTATCTTTGGGCTTCATAGATATTAAGAGGGGGTGATGATCTGACTTAACCCGCGCTAGAACTTCAACTCTCGCCTCATGAAATTTTATTCTCCAGTCTGCATTAGCTAGAGCTCGATCTAGCCTCTTGAAAACTCTTTCAAGATTC
Organism: Arachis ipaensis; assembly: GCF_000816755.2. Lineage (NCBI taxonomy): Eukaryota > Viridiplantae > Streptophyta > Magnoliopsida > Fabales > Fabaceae > Arachis > Arachis ipaensis. Next base: position 54,047,100 of record NC_029794.2, read on the forward strand.
TCCCATTGCGGTCCCCTCCAAGTGAACTTTGGCCCCACTGATCCTAGGTCAATCAACATACATTCTTCGATCCATCTTTTGAACCTCTTGCAAGCTCCAACATCTGTTCGACCTCCACCTTTCTTCTCCGAAGGATCTGCTATTTCATTAAAGTCGCCTACCACTAACCAAGGACCTCTGATCCCATTCTTGATTATCTTGATATCATTCCAAAGCTCTCTCCTATTCACCTCTCGAGGACTTGCATACACGGCAGTTAGGAACCAATCCTCATCATAATCCTTCTTAACATTCATGTGAACATATTGCGTTTTGGATTTCAAAATACTTATAACAATATTTGGATCCTTCCACATCACCCATATGCCCCCGCTAAAACCAACAGCTTCCTCAATATGATAAAATTCAAATCCAGACTTACTAATGATCTTCCTAGCTTTCTCACCGCTACATCTTGTTTCCAACAGAATGACTATATCAGGTTTATTAATCCTTACAATTTCCAAAAAGGTGCGACTAAAGGACTCACTAGCAGCACCCCTACAGTTCCAGCACTTAACTATCATTGGAAAATAAAAGGAAGGTAGGAATAACACAAACCTATTCTACCATAGGCATGTCTTCGTCTCCCTCTCGAGCAAACCCATGCTGGATCCCCAATGATACTCCATTCTCTGCATTAAGCATAATTGGCTCCGAACGCTGGGGTGATTTGGGCCTTGTTTCCTCATATTTTCTGATAGCCTCCAACATAACGTCTGTTCCTATCGAATTCAGATCAGGAGGTGCAGGAGGTGGTCCTTGATGGTCATCCATGTTCTCATCCTCTTGAATCGTCTCAGGGACAAACTCTTCAATCATACTTGTCTGTTGGGGTGAATCCTCAATGTTTTGCTTTGTGGGAGACTCTAGCAGATGAACATCATTAGTGATTGGGACAGGAGAGGTTGTCTGTGCAGGGGTCAAGTTGTTTCGTTGGTTAATCAGGCTGAGGGTAGGTTCAGTGGTTGTATTTTGCTGTAGAAGAGTCTTGTGTTGGGTCAAGGGGTTATGGGCTTAAATAGTCATGTATGAGGTCAAATCAAGCTTGGATGTAGAGGGCTCAAAGTTAGGGTTCTTTTTTGTGGGTGTTTGTGTGTTCATTTTTTGTGCTTGTTTTTGGGCTTTTTTGTGGGCTTGGTTATGGGGCACAAGATTTATAGGCTGGGAAGAGGGAAGAGGGACTTTATTTGGAATTTCTTCAATAAATGTAGGTTTCAAGCCAGTGGCTGCCTCAGCATGATTATTTACTTCCTCATTCTCTCTCAGAATGGCAAATCTCGTACCTTCGTTGCTTTGAGGATTCCTAGTACCATCCACATTCATACCTCCACCTTCTGCTCCACCCCTCCTTTCACTGCCTCACTGAAAGTTTTGTGCCCAGTACCTGCCCGTTCATGTTCCTCCTCTGCTCCTATCATCCAGTCTTCTTCCCTAGGTACCAGTGTTACTTCTCCTGTGAAAACTTGACCTTCTCCTTCCTTGCGCACTTTCTTCATGAGTCGCTGCATCTGATCTTGCTCAGTTCGATGCGGTTGTCTAGGTTCATGTGCCCGGGAATGTCCCCCACGGACATAACCCCCTCTCATGGCGGTGGTGCAGAGCGAAAACGTAAGTGTGTGTACGGAGAGAAAATAGGTAAAGTAACGGTCTTTATGTGTTATTCTAATTAGGGGTGGTGTTGCGGTAATGAGACTCTCTTTCTAATATTATTAAAACCACCAGGCGTCTGATCCGTTATTATGGACTTTGCATTTTGTGTGTTTGTATCAAGGTTCTGAAAACCGGACCGGAGCGGCCGGTTCGACCGGTTTAACTGCGAACCGACGACGCAAGCGGTCCGGTCCTCCTCTAATAACCGTCAGACAAAAAACTGCTTGAAAATCGGTTGGTTGGACTGGACCGGTGACCGACCGATTCTTCTAAATGGTGCCGTTTTTGTAATTGTTTAAAAAAAAAATTGAAACCCGACCCGACCCAGGACCCACTCGCGAACCGAACCCCCCTTTCTTCCCACGAGCCCTATTCGTTCATCTCAGTCTCACACAAGGTTCGGAAAATCGGACCGGTCATCAAACCGCTCTAGCTACTAGTTCACTAGTTTATTGGTCCAACCGGTTCAACCAGTGGTTCAACCGGAAGAACCGTTTCAGAATAAAATAATAAATAAATTATATATAAACATCATAAAACATAATTATAGTCTAATATAAATCTTAAATATCTTCCAAATTTAAAACATTATATGAAATGTCAACCAAATCCATATGATCTTATCAAAATACAAAGTTAAATAGTGAAAAGAGCAATGGTGCAAACAGCAACAATACAACTAGAAATAATCATTAATCACTCATAAATTAATTCAAAACAGTAGCATAACAAATAATCACCCCTAAATTAATTCAAAACAGCAGCATAACAAAATCACTAATCACAAATCACAAATCACTTATCACAAATTCAAAATTCAAAACACTTAGTGCCATAATTCCATAACAAAATAGCAGTATAAGTGCATAACAAGTTAACAACAGCAACTTAACAAGTCACTAATCAGTAATCACAAATTCCAAACTCAAATTAGCAGCATTACAAAAGACCTAAGAAATCACAAATCACAAATTCAACCTCAAATCCCTGAAAGAGTAACACAGACTCAACTTTTCACTAACCTCAAATCAGTAAATCAGTAAACAGTAAATCAGCATTGATCAAACTAAATGTATACCAGCTACCTTCAATTTATTTTTGTATTTTGCAACCCCTGGTTCTGTTTTGCAGTTTTGCTTCCTTCCACTTGATCACATTAGATGTATTGAATCTAATTGCCAACCCTTCATCCAATGGCATAGCCCCCTTAACTGAAAGCCACAATTTGGTGCAGCCCCACTTGCCCATTAATGTCTCCTATAATTTGGTGCAGAAGGTTGCATACTCAGCTTGACAAAAATATCAGAGCTTCCATTTCCACCAACCTCAGAAATTCAACCTGAAATCCCTGAAAAAGAATAACACAAACACAATGAAAATTAACAGCATGTGCTTAACCATAACACAAGACCATATCAGCAATTCTGCCTACAGCATTCAGCCATTCAACAATATTGCAAAACAGAGTAAGTTTCCACTTTCCAGCATTAACAAAACACCAAAACAGAGTAACAAATTAAAAATTACAAAGCATATGGTATTTATTCTCGTAAATTTAATTCCACCAATGTTCAAAAAGAGTTGCACCAAGAAAAAGCAGCCATTAAGACAAAAATAGCTTCACAGTGAGAGAGCAGTAACCCCTTCCTTTAGCTTAATCAACCCGAAATTAATCGAAACGCGCTTCATCCAAACACATCCCTAAAAATATTTAGATTCCATTTCCCTTCACCTGAACCCGATCGCTTAGATCCTCACACCTTCGAATTTCAATTCCAAAGATCTATGGCTTCTTCGAATCTCTAGGGTTTTCCCCAATCCTCATCAAAGCTCTCAATTCCAAAATTTTCTTCTTCTTCTTCTTTTTCTCCATATGCCATATTGTAGCTCTAGGTTGAGGATCGTAAGAAGAAGATGTATAGCAATTTCAAGGAGCAAGCAATAGAGTACGTGAAACAAGCGGTGCAAGAAGACAATGCCGGAAACCAAGCCAAAGCGTTCCCTTTGTACATGAACGCCTTGGAGTACTTCAAGACCCACCTCAAGTACGAGAAGAACCCTAAGATCAGAGAAGAGTGAGACTGAGATGAATGAATGGGGGAAGAGACCAGGCAACGAGAATTAGGATTAGCAGCATCATTCGAAATAGGAGTATCGACAGGCATGTTATTATTCACAGAAGATGAGCAAAGGAAGTTCAGAGAAGATGAACATTGAAGACGACGACTCACTCACCTGGGTTCGATGGAGGGCTACTGGGCTGGGAGCCTGGGAATGCTTTAGTTCAGAGTTCAGAGGGCTAGGGTTCACTGGGCTGGGAACCAGGCGACGATGGAGGTCTATTGGTGCTGAGGACCAGGCAGTTATTAGAGGAGGACCGTACCGCTTGTGTCGTCGGTTCGCGATTAAACCGGTCGAACCGGTCGGTCGGTCTGATTTTCAGAACCTTGGTCTCACAGTGAACCCTAGCCCTCCTCCTATGAACTGAAGCATTCCCAGGCTCACAGTCCAGTAGCCCTCCATCGTCGCCGCGGTCTCAGGTCATCAGCGCCATCGTCGTCGCCTGGTTCCCAGCCCAGTGAACCCTAGCCCTCTGAACTCTGAACTAAAGCATTCCCAGGCTCCCAGCCCAGTAGCCCTCCATCGAGCCCAGGTGAGTGAGTTGTCGTCTTCAATGTTCATCTTCTCTGAACTTCCTCTGCTCATCTTCTGTGAATAATAACATGCATGTCGATACTCCTATTTCGAATGATGCTGCTAATCCTAATTCCCGTTGCCTGGTCTCTTCCCCCATTCATTCATCTCAGTCTCACTCTTCTCTGATCTTAGGGTTCTTCTCGTACTTGAGGTGGGTCTTGAAGTACTCCAAGGCGTCCATGTACAAAGGGAACGCTTTGGCGTGGTTTCCGGCATTGTCTTCTTGCACCACTTGTTTCACGTACTCTATTGCTTGCTCCTTGAAATTGCTATACATCTTCTTCTTACGGTCCTCAACCTAGAGCTATAATATGGCATATGGAGAAGAAGAAGAAGAAGAAGAAGAAGAAGAAGAAGAAGAAGAAGAAGAAGAAGAAGAAGAAGAAGAAGAAGAAGAAGAAGAAGAAGAAGAAGAAGAAGAAGAAGAAGAAGAAGAAGAAGAAGAAGAAGAAGAAGAAGAAGAAGAAGAAGAAGAAGAAGAAGAAGAAGAAGAAGAAGAAGAAGAAGAAGAAGAAGATTTTGGAATTGAGAGTTTTGATGAGGATTGGGGAAAACCCTAGAGATTCGAAGAAGCCATGGATCTTTGGAATTGAAATTCGAAGGTGTGAGGATCTAAGCGATCGGGTTCAGGTGAAGGGAAATGGAATCTGAATAATTTTAGGGATGTGTTTGGATGAAGTGTGTTTCGATTAATTTCGGGTTGATTAAGCTAAAGGAAGGGGTTACTGCTCTCTCACTGTGAAGCTATTTTTGTCTTAATGGCTGGTTTTTCTTAGTGCAACTCTTTTTGAACATTGGTGGAATTAAATTTATGAGAATAAATACCATATGCTTTGTAATTTTTAATTTGTTACTCTGTTTTGGTGTTTTGTTAATGCTGGAAAGTGAAAACTTACTCTGTTTTGCAATATTGTTGAATGGCTGAATGTTGTAGGCAGAATTGCTGTAGGCAGAATTGCTGATATGGTCTTGTGTTGTGGTTAAGAACATGCTGTTAATTTTCATTGTGTTTGTGTTACTCTTTTTTAGGAATTTCAGGTTGAATTTCTAAGGTTGGTGGAAATGGAAGCTCTGATATTTTTGCCAAGCTGAATATGCAACCTTCTGCACCAAATTGTGGGAGACATTAATGGGCAAGTGGGGTTGCACCAAATTGTGGCTTTCAGTTAAGGGGGCTATGCCATTGGATGAACGGTTGGCAATTAGATTCAATACATCTAATGTGATCAAGTGGAAGGAAGCAAAACTGCAAAACAGAACCAGGGGTTGCAAAATACAAAAATAAATTGAAGGTAGCTGGTATACATTTAGTTTGATCAATGCTAATTTACTGATTTACTGATTACTGATTTACTGATTTGAGGTTAGTGGAAAGTTGAGTCTGTGTTACTCTTTCAGGGATTTGAGGTTGAATTTGTGATTTGTGATTTCTTAGGTTTTTGTAATGCTGCTGATTTGAGTTTGGAATTTGTGATTACTGATTAGTGACTTGTTAAGCTGCTGTTGTTAACTTGTTATGAACTTATACTGCTGTTTTGTTATGGAATTATGGCACTGAGTGTTTTGAATTTTGAATTTGTGATAAGTGATTTGTGATTTGTGATTAGTGATTTTGTTATGCTGCTGTTTTGAATTAATTTAGGGGTGATTATTTGTTATGCTACTGTTTTGAATTAATTTAGGAGTGATTAATGATTATTTCTAGTTGTATTGTTGTTGTTTGCACCATTGCTCTTTTCACTATTAACTTTGTATTTTGATAAGATCATATGGATTTGGTTGACATTTAATATAATGTTTTAAATTTGGAAGATATTTAAGATTTATATTAGACTATAATTATGTTTTATGATATTTATATATAATTTATTTATTATGTTATTTTGAAACGGTTCTTCCGGTTGAACCACCAGTTGAACCGATTGGACCAATAAACCAATGAACTAGTAGCTAGAGCGGTTTGATGACCGGTCCGGTTTTTCGAACCTCGAACCTTTCTATTTAAGGGACTAACATTCCTCTTCAATGTGCAATTCGGACTCCCTCTCTCTATAAGTTCGAATTCCCTCCTCTCTACCTCCTCCTTCTATTCTTCTTTTCCTCTGACATCTCGAGGAATCTCTATACTGTGACATAGAGGATTCCATACTTTCTTCTCCTCTCTTTCATATGAGCAGGAGCAAGGACAAAGGCATTCTTGTTGAAGCCGATCCTGAACCTGAAAGGACTCTGAAGAGAAAACTAAGAGAAGCTAAATTACAACAATCCAGAGACAACCTTATTAAAAAGTGTCCTTCTATGATGGTCTATCTGAATTGGCTAAGATGTCATTGGATACATCTGCAGGTGGATCCATTCACCTAAAGAAATAATCTAAATTTTAATTATCATTAATTTTAATTAATTTATTTTATAATCACTAATTTATTGTCTCACTTACGTAATATTTGTTTCATATTTCATAGTAAAATAATAATTTATTCTATTTTTTAACACAAATATTTTCAAATTTTATCATAATTAAATTTAAAAAATATTAAATACTTAAATTAATTTATTCAAATGACAAATTTACTCATAACATCCATGATGGTTCTGATTGAACTTGAGAAGAAGAGTTGATTCAAGTTTGCTTAAAATTAAGTTTTCAAGCACTGTTTTTGCGGAAGCAGAAAATGTAGGAGATTTTTTTGTTTTGTCTCATGTGCAGAACAGAAATAGAGAAGGAAAAAAGAGAAAGAGGCCAGCATATATTCTGGTTCGGATTCTAAGTGCAATGAATCCTATGTCCAGTCTCCACCACAAACCATGGTGAAATTTTCACTATAATCAGCTGATTACAATCACCAATACTATTGAATTACAACCTAATTCAACTAGTATCTACCACTAAGCTTTCTTCACCAAAGCTTAGCAACCCATACTGGTATCCCAACTTGGAAGGGGAATGTAAAAAGTAAACAGGTTCAAACTCACCAAGTGCTAACCCAACTTGGCAAGGAGAACTAGTCCTAGTTCAACAACTCAAAACACAGAATATCAGTGGCTCTTTCATGCATCTTTTTGCCTTTTCTCTCATGGCTTTTTCACTCTCACTTTCAGCCTTTTTCTCAATACAAAAGATAACTCAAGATAGCCATAACAAAATAAGAAATGAAGCTCGAGTAGAAGAAAAAGAATTCAGCTCAAAGTTGAGATGATGCTCTGAATCTGCTCTCTTTTTCTTGCTTTCAAATGTTGAGATGAGGCCTCTTATATAATCAGCTTGCTCTTCTAATTTGCTCTCTATTGCCTCTTCCAATCCCTCGTGCCATTAACCCATTGGAGCTGTCTCTAAGGGCATGCATTCCTTACTCCATTCTTCTCCACTATCACTGCTTGTCGAGGAAACACTCCACCAACCTCTATTGTCCTTGGAGTTGCTGTCTTCCTTGGCATGCAAAGTATTTCCATATTTGAGTCATTCCAACTGCTGTCCATAGCTCTGTGTTTTTGTTTTGCTCTTCCAAACTTTATTTGTGATCTTCTACATTTTGATTTGCTGATGTCCTTTGTGTAGTGAAATTGTCCTTATGTCTTGTTGCTTTGCTAGAGCCACAGCTGTCCTTGTTATGTTGTTAATCCCTTTTTGTTCCAGCTGTCCTCTGATGCACCACTATTTTGTGGTATATTTTATGCTGAATTGAGTGGATTTTATCCATTATTCTCACACTTATTCATATAAACTGTATGTTTTACATTTTATGCAATTTATGTTTCTTGCTCTTTTATTGTTAATTGACTAATTGGGATTAATTCCACACAATTACCATGTTTGTGGTCTACAACTAGTATAAGAATTCCTAATTCTCCAATTCCTACCAAGATCTCTTTTTAGCATTTAATTTCCATTTTTATTACTTTAATTGCTTGCATGCTTGTTTCAATTACTTGTCATTTTAATTTCTTGCCTCTTATTACCAAAACCCCAAAAATTTTCCATAGCCAATGATTGATAACATTTCATTGTAACTCCTAGGGAAGATGACCCGGGAGTTTAAATACTCTCGGTTTATAATTTGATTTGAATTGTGACATTTGTTTGAATTAAAATTTGATTGAGAGGATCCATTGCCAGTTTGGTCTATACTTACAACGGAAGTTATTTTGAGAAATTCAAATTGGCGTAAATCTTCTCATTATAAAATTTTTGGTGCCGTTGTTGGGGAGTTACAATGGTGTTATATTGTGGCTCTTGTGCATATTGTGAATAGCCTATTTTTGGTTGATTGTGAATATGTTGCTTGCTTGTTTTTGGCTATTGTAAATATGTTAATATGTGAATAGTTTGTTTTTGATTGATTGCTTGTTTTTGCTAGTTTTAGGAATTCATTTTACTTGTTCTTATTACCTTTGGTTCTTATTTTCTTTTTAGCCTATGAATTCTCACCCATTGCATTGTGAGTGTTCTTGCTATTGTGTATAGGAATTGGGAATTTCAATTGCTTGTTACCTAGATAGAATGAAAGGAACTCACAAGAAGATTTGGATGTACAAGCTTTGGAATCTCAAAAGCCTTGGAGAATACAAGCTTGGGTGAGAGCTTCTCAATAAATTCTAACTTAAGGACTCTAAATAGAAGTGCTAGGTGGAAGACACCTCACCATGGCTGGTAACATTGTTCTTACCCTTTCCTTGTTTATAGTTTTGGTTTATTGCATGCTTGCTTGTTTTGGTTAGCTTAGGATTAGTTTAATTTTGAGTTTAGATAGGTTAATTTGTGTATGGATCATGAATTGGTGAAGTTTTGAATGTTTTGGGGTTGAGCTTTTGTTGAGTTAGGGCTTAAAGCCTTAGATTTTGAAGAAAATTTCACTACAAGAAAAACACCCATTCAGGTACATTTGAAAATTGTTGCCAAAAGTAAAAAAATGATGCCTTAGGCTACGGCTACGCTTTCTAGGCTATGGCTACGCTTTTTAGGGTGATTCCTATTCGGCCGTTGCCTATTCTCAAAGGCTACGCTTTTCTGCACCAAGGGCTACGCTTTTGGCATTTGGGAATAGAGTACACTTTTCAAGTGATGCTGTCCAGGACCAAAGGCTACGCTTTTCAGCTTTCATTTTTGCTAGAATAGGCTACGCTTTTCAACGCTACTGCATCACCTTTAAAGCGTAGCTACATTGTATACCATAGCTACTCTATATAAGTGTAGCCTTAGGTCCCTCATTGTTTTTTTTTTAATTTTATATATATAAGTTATTTCTTATACAGGAGGCAATCCTTAGGACAAGCATTGATTTTTTTATATTCGAGACCTAAATCTCTTATCATAGCCTTCATCTTATTGAAGATGAAGGTATGTTAATGTCTGGCATTGCCTCCTTCAATAGCTCAAGAAGGGAAGTGAAGGAGGCATTGCTCCACCCGTGCAAACACTCAAAAGTGAGAAAGAACTTTCAAATTTAGAAGATAAACCACACATTTATTCTTGCCGGTTACAAATAAAACTAAAAATTTGCATCCAAAACACCTTAAGTATTTTCAGGCCCTCACCTTTCTTAACAAGCTTTCGAAGAAACAACTTGACAAGAAATATGTTGAAAAGCAGGCTGTAATATACAACACTAATTGATTTTTCTTGTTAACACAAGTGATTTAATAAAAAAACAGTGATAATTTCAAAAGTTTTGAAAACATCAAGTCATTGTAAAATTCAAATATTATAAACATATAAATGTCTAAAAGGAATGGTACATGCTAAATGTCTAACGCATCCTAAATTCAAATATTATATCCATTAATTCCAAACATGGTATATGGCAACAGATCCACAAAAGAGGGATTAAAATATTTTCAAATTAGTGTATACTTAAAACTATTTTTTTACCTATCACTAATTCATATAAGCTAGCAGAAAAATTAGGAGGAAAATAATTGTCACTGTTTAAGGCTCTAAAGGCCTACACATCGAAAGCTTTTAACCCTAGTTCAAGGCTTGTAATGAAAGCTTAAGCTTGTTTGCTTGACCACTCGAAGATGTCCGGTCCCTTCTACATTTCATAGTGGAATGATAGATTTTACACAGCTAGAATGGTGCAAAAATATTAATCATGTAAAGGAGTTTTTGAAAGATAAATTTGTTTCATTGGTGTGAAAAAGGTTCAATTATATATAATATTACCATTATGTAGTAAGCAACAAGATTATGTAAAGTAGTCAAGCTACAAGAATTAAACTTGATTTTATGGAACTTACTTGTACTTAGTTACTTTGAACAACTGCTTCAAGATTTCACCACTAAGATCATTTGAATCTAACATGCTGCCAAACAGAAGTTTGAACAACCAGTTAGCTAATAAAATAACAATATATACTTAGCAGTAACCTCAAAATTGTATAAAGAATTATTTCACATACACATTGATTAAGCTTCAGAGATTGCCGAGTGACTCCGGTATAGTGCCATTGAGATTGTTTTGACTTATTGTTCAGGTTTCCGGGCGGGAAAAAAATGATTAAGCAGAGCACAGTAATATGCTAAGACTCATTATATCTATGCAAAGTAAAACCTAGTAATTAGAGATTGTCATACTTACAAGAATTGGAGCTTATTTATATTGCAAAGGGAAGATTGTTTTGGCCAGTTAATCTATTATTTTCCAAATCCAACTTGCCCAAGTTTGTTAGATTTTCTAATTCTTTTGGTATGTTTCTTGTGATGGCATTCCCTTGCAAAGAACTACATGATAAAGCATATATACATCAATGATTACACTAAAAAAATCCAGCTTGACTAACAAACCACTTTTATCACCTAACTACCCAATCCTATGAAAATATAGCTTGACCAAGATTGAATGAATGTGTCATACTATGAGTATTTACAGAGCGGTAAGATTTTTTAGAACTCCTATTCTTGGGGTCAAGGTTCTTGTGAGTCCCATTAATGCTAGCGAACTGCATGAATCAAATTATGCATGCACCAATTCAATATATAGTTATGGGATTGAAAAATATAATGCTAATATATATTTTTTTGTGGACAGTAAAAGTAATAGCTGCAGCTACCTTGGCAGCATTTTGATTCAAGGCAAGAGCTACTGAAATAGCTCCTCCTCCTCCATTTACAGCACTTTGATCTAGAACAAGGAGCAATTGATGGAGGAAAGACAATTAACATCAGGAAATTTTGTAGGAAATACTTCTTAGTATTTTGTTTTCTTTTAATGAACTAAATAGTGCTAATAAGGGAAAAAATGTTAACACTTCCTATCATTTTATATTAGCTTTGTCTATTAAAGTGGTTTTCTGTGCAGAAACATTAGACTTGCTTACCGGTCTTTGTATAATTAATGAGTTGTACAGTAACTTCAATTTAATTGTCAATCGCTTGTCTAATTTTTTTCACAGTTGTTGAATCTATTTCAAGTCCTTAAAGAAATCTGAATGACCAAGGAGTATCCAAGTTAAAGATAAACTTGACATAGATAATTTCCAGTTAAATCAACCTCTCGAATGAAATTTTATAATATTCTAAGATAAAATGCAAAGTTTTGTGGAAGTATGGAATATATATGAGGTGTGAACTAACAAAGTATCAATATAATCAGAAAAGGAAGTTCACCTGTGTTTCCATTTCTTTTGTTACAAAATATAGATCAAATTTGATATTTGTCATTATGATAAGAACAAATAACAAAAGTTCTTTAATTTTTGGACAGAAATTGCAATAAATTGAATAGCAAAAAATTGTTGTAACAAATAAGAGCATCAATAGAAATGGAAATTAAGAAGAGAAGAAAAAAAATGAATGAAAAATCAAAGAAAAAATTAATCAAGAAAAAAAGTATGACTTAATGATCTCTGTTGGGATGCAAAAGATGCCTAATAAACTGAGCCACCAACTGAAGATAAGAACAAACCTGAATTTCTGACGTGCTTCCTTGTGCACTTGAAACTGGATTTGGTCCCTCCATATATAAAAAATCTAAATTAAAGTTAATTAATTTGCTATGCTATGTCATTTGCCAAACATGTAATAATTAAGGCTATATATATAACTTCCTTCTTTTTCTCTATGCATATACAAGTAGAACCATATACTTTGCTCTCTTATGACCTCTAATTAAAGAACCATATACTACTTTTGTGTTTCTCTTCTCAATGATATTCTTTTGATCTTTTTTTCTTATTTTATATTTTTCTTACCTACCAGGTCTCTTCCAATAGTGTACATGACAAATCTCCTCGATTGTCCTATTTTTCAGAGCATTTCACTTCTTATTTAATTTACAATTTTCATCATCACTTGAGTGAGGTGACAGAATCATCTAATCATTTTAGTTTCTATACAGAAGAACTATTCAATGCTTTTTTCTATACAGAAGCAACTTTGATTCATAGAACTATTCATGACAGAAAAATATTAGAGAATCTCGATCTTCTTGTCTTACCGGAGGCAACTAAGGAAGCAATAAAGAATCATAACCAATTAGTTCTATGTGATGGCAGTGACTGCATTTCCATTTTTCTGTTACCCAAACAAATATGGTTTAAACAACAAGCGACCTCTACTCAATTCAGATTTCAGTAAACAACAACTGAATCACTTGAACTAAACCAAACTTCAGATTTCACTGATAACAGGCAATTAGTGTACCAAACTTTCAAATTAAAAACCCTAAATCGGAACCCTAAACCTCTCAAATTTCAGAACCAAATGAAAATCAATACATACCTTCTCGACGATGGTGAGCACATAGACAACGATGATGCTAAGCGCGCGGCGACGGTCGGCACAGAGACAACAAGGGTGAGATGCAACGGTGAGTGCAGAGACAACTAGGTTGAGCAACGACAGTGAGCGCAGATACGATAACGGTGACCGGTGATGGTGAGAGCAGAGACTACGAAGGTGTGGGGACAATGAGTATAGTATTAAATGAATGCAGGTGAAGCAGATGAGGAGCGGTGGCAGCGACGAGTGGTGGTGAAGGTGAAGTGGTGAGTGGTGAGTGGTGAGTAGAGAGACGAAAGTGAGTGGCGAAGTGGTGAGGGGGGAAACCATTCTTCGAAGGGGTGAGTGGCGCAGGATAGGTGATTTGGTAAAAAGAAAACAAAATTTTCACAAAGTGTCGTAGGTGTATTTAGCGTTCTTGCATTAGGAAACGCTTATAAAGCGCACCCAAAACCTAACCATTAGACCACTCTTGAAAAGCGTTTTTTTTAGTGAGAAAAGTGTACCCATAGATATTAAGAAAAGGCTACGTTTTATAAGTGATCTTTATAATATCTAAGGAGACACTTTTCAAGTGATGCCACAACTGTGTTTCCTATTCTCCTATAAAATGGTAACATTGAAAAAAGTGTATCCTATTCTATGAATAGGCTACGCTTTTTAAATGTAGCTTAAAAAAAGTGTGGCTGAATGGGTGTTCTTCTTGTAGTATTTTTTGGGAAAAACAGGGCATGTGCGCGCACACTCCCTTATGCGCACGCACACAACAACAAAATTTTGAGTCCTGTGCGTACGCACCTCTCTGTGCGTACGCACACCAGCCTGTATGCCTTCTGTTGGGAGCGCTGGCACAGCCTGTGCGCATGAACCATACCCCTTTTGCTTTTGTGCGCTTGCACAGACTTGTGTGCGCACGCACACATAATCCTTTTCTTAAAAAAAAATTGCCTTTCTGTGCGTGGGCACAGGCTTGTGCCCACACACACTACAAGGCAAGGCCTCTGTCTGTGGCGTTTGCACACATAGTACGAACGCACAACCCTTTTCAATTTTGCCTTTCACGTGTACGCGTCCATCACGCATACGTGTCACCTTGCATTTTCTCACTTTCACGCGTACGCGTCACTCACGCGTACACGTCGATACTCATTTTTGCAAGCGCCACACGCACGTGTCACCCACGCGTACGCGTGGGTCCCTCCCCTGTTTCACACTATTCTCTTCTACCCTTCTCTCTATCTCTTACTTTCTTCTCTCTTCTCCTCCTTTCACCCTATTTTCTGCTTGTTCTTGTTCATTTTATTTGCATCTCACTTCAATTTTAGTAATTATATTAGTTTTGGTTTAGTTGCTTGTCAATTAAATAAGTTGCAAGTGTTTGCTTGATGTTGATTGGGTTGCTTCTTATTTAATTTTTTTATGAATATGTGCACTAAGCATTAAGTCCTTGTTTGATTTCCTAATTGAATTGTGAGTTTGATTCATATGTTGTCGCGACCATATGTGTTGAACTTTATCCTTGTTTGGCATCTTGAATTGTGCACTTTTACTTTAGTGAATTGAGTTGAATTACTTGTTCAGCATGGTTTTAAAATCAATACAAGCACATTACAAGGCACTTGTTTGTTTTTAATACTTTGCATTTGTTTGAGTAACTTAACTTGATTTTTATCAAGCTTGTCACTTTTTGCAAGAAGTACCTTTACCATGTGACTATTGCATTATGTGTCATGATGAACAAGTAGTTTTCTTTTCATCATTGAATTAGTTATTGTTGATTGTGCCATTTTTTATTCACCTTGCGCTTTCACTTGCACAACTTCAATAACCAATGTCTTATACATTCAATTCACTTTAGTTGTGGCTATCTAGGTTTATTTGTGTCCTATCTCTTATTTTTTCTTCACTTGCAACCTAGGTTGCTTAATTGAGGAATACATGCTTTTTCTGTTGATTATGTGGTTGCCGTTTTACCTGACCAGTGTGTTGTGTTCTAAACCGTGCACATTTAGAATACGGACATTGTCTTCTACACACTCATATGACTCTTCCTCAATTCATGTTTGTTTATTTTCTGCAGTGACCCAAGCCCCGGTGGCCACCAGTTGAAGGTAGAGCCTCACATCTCTTCACCCCCGGATTGAGTGCGTGCACGGAGGACCGTGCAACGTTTAAGTGTGGGGGAGGATCCGCAAATTTGGGACGTAAATTCTCTCTTTCTTAATACTTTGCACTATTTCCTAGTTTTTAGTAGTTTTGTCTTTTGTGAATATTTGTTTATTATTTCATTACATTGCACTTTGTTTAGTTTGCTTGTATATATCTTAGTTTGTTTATAGTTATATTTGCATGTTACCTAGCATAGAAATTAATTTTGATTAAAACAACAAAGAATTTTCAAGAAATTCATTTTTAAGGCTTTCCATTGATTGGATTTGAAAAACTTATTTTTGAACTTGTTTGAAATATTCATTTTGTGAAATATAGAAAAGAGCTTGAACAAAAACACTAAGTGAGATTTGAGCTTTAATGGTGTGGTTGCAATTTTTAACCACAAATTTTGTTCTTGTGTGATAAACTCCTTTTATGATTGTGATCTTAAATTTGCTTGAATCTTTATGTCCTATATTTGGTATTTTGAATGCATTTAGTATGATTGAGGCCATTTTTTATGTTTAACTCACTTAACCCATATGGTCAACCCTTACATCTACCTTTGTAAACCACTTTTGAGCCATTTAATTCCCTTTTTGTTCTAATTTTAAGCACATCTTTTGTCCTAAGCGAAAAATAATTATTGTCCATGATTTGTATCTTTGATTAGCTTGTGTTTGAGTGTGTGTATTATTCAAGTATGGGGGGAATTTGTGGAAAACATGGGTAGGAAGTACATTGGGCATTCATTGAGAATATTTGAAAAAAATGGGTAAACACTCATGCATTCATTACTTAAAACATATGCATCTCTTTTTGATGAAAAAAAGAGAAATTTAGATATACATACTTTGTTTATAAAAAAAAGAAAAAAAAAAAAGAAAAAGAAAAGAAAAGAAAAGAAAAGACAATAAGAATATAAATAAAGGATGCATATGTGTGTGAATTGGAAAGAGGATGCATGAGTGAATGTGAGAAAAAGGATAAATAGGTAGTTAAGTTGTTTTGTTATGTATATAGGATGTTATAGGATTAAGTGGGATACTTGAGTTAATCAAAGATCCAATCTATTAGCCCACTTAACCATATTAATTTTACACTTTCCCTAGCCCCATTACAACCCACAAAAGACCTTATGATATTTGCATTCATACATCAAGTATTAGTTGATTATTAGATGACTTGCAAATCTTTGAGAAACATGATTTAAGGAAGATTGAGTGATTAAGCTCTAACCACTAAGTGACTAGAGTGTAAACACATTCAGTGAGGGGTTCTATCGCTCAATTCTATGTCTCCATCTCTCATATTGTATCTTCTTGCAAGTTGCTTGTTAGTTTTTGAAAATTTCAAATAAAATCTTTGGACATTGATTATATTGCTATATTTTCTTGTCTTGGCCCTAAGTTCCTACTTTAGATTGATTGAGATTCTTTTGTTTGTTTTTGCCAAACTCCATAGGAACCATAGTATAGATATAGATAGATAGTATTTAGTATAGTTGCATGCATATAAGTAGTGCATTTAATAAATTGCTTCCCCCTTTTATCCTTCTCCTTTGATTGTGATTAGCATGAGGACATGCTATTGTTTAAGTGTGGGAAAATTGAAAAAATCCATATTTTACGATATATTTTGGTTTGATTTGAGTGGATTTCATCACATAAACCCACATTTATTCATATAAATAGCATACTTTTGTGTTTTCTCCCTAAATTAAGCTTAATTATGAAAACATGCTATTTTGTGCTTAATTTAATCAATTTTATTCCACTTTCATTCCATTCAATGCCTTGATGTGTTTGATGAGTGATTTCAGGTTTATAAGGCTAATATGGATTGAAGAAGTGAGGGAAAAGCATGCAAAAGTGGAGAAATCATGAAGAAATGAAGTTTTGGAAGATTCAGCATCCGTGCGTGCGCACAATGATGTGTACGTACGCACAAGTGCAAGTTTGGCGACGCGTACGCGTGGGAGTGTATTTTGTCAGGTGACACGTACGCGTGACCCGCGTCACGTGAGCTCATTAATGCAAATCGCTCGGGGCAATTTCTGGGCCTCCAGAGCCCAGTTTTTGGACTTTCTGAAGCTGATTCTTGCTATATCAAAGGAGGCCTCATTCCATGTGAAGTGGGGGGGAGGGGATTAGGGTTAATTTAGCATTATGTAGGTTGTTTTCTAGAGAGAGAAGCTCCCCCTTCTCTCTAGAACCTAGGGTTTTTAGTTTAATTTCTATGTAATTTCTACTTTTAATTCTTGTTTTCATCTAGTTTCTTCTACTTTTTTTTATTCTATTATCTTAATTTTCTTAGTTATCTTGTTAATTTCTTATTTTTGTTGCTTTTTATGTTTATGAGCACTCTTGTTATTTTGATTTACATTTAATGCAATTTATGTTTCTTGCTCTTTTACTTTTAATTGAGTTGTTATTCTTACTTTCCTTGCCTAGCAGTTGTAGAAATTATTATTTCTTGTTATTTTATCATGCTTTCTTTTATGCCTTCCAAGTGTTTGACAAAATGCTTGGTTGGATTTTTGCCTAGTTTTTCATACTCTTGGTTGGGAACTTGGGTGATTGGGTGAACTTGAGTGGTGGATGTCCATTCCACATTGTGTGAGGATTGTTAATTGATTTGGTTTTCACTAACACTAAGCCTTCCATTAATAGAGTTGGTAAGGACTTATGGATTGAGATCAATTATGCCCTTTTGACTAATTCTCGATGTTAGGATTGACTAATTGGGATTAATTCCACACAATTACCATGTTTGTGGTCCACAACTAGGATAGGAATCCCTAATTCTCCAATTTCTACTAAGAGCTCTTTTTAGCATTTAATTTCCATTTTTATTACTTTAATTGCTTTCCATTTAATTCCTTGCATGCTTGTTTCAATTACTTGCCATTTTAATTTCTTGCCTCTTATTACCAAAACCCCAAAAATTTCCCATAGCCAATTATCGATAACATTTCATTGCAACTCCTAGGGAAGACGACTCGAGAGTTTAAATACTCTCAGTTAATAATTTGATTTGAATTGTGACATTTGTTTGAATTAAAATTTGATTGAGAGGATCCATTGCCGATTTGGTCTATACTTACAACGGAAGTTATTTTGAGAAATCCAAATTAGTGTAAATCTTCTCATTATCAATGTTCTTCAACTAACCTTAGGTATCTAAATCCATTTGGATCTTTTGATGTAAAATCTTCTTGGTTGCCCAAGAGCATTAAAATCATGAACAACTTTATATAATTTATTATCATTACCAAAAGACCGTAGAAAGATGAAGCATTGTTGAGGATCATGACCTGTTCTATTGCACTTGTAGCAATGGTTCTTGCTCACTGATTTTTTAGGTTTGCTAAAATTTTTTGGTTTGAAAATCTTGGAAGAGGAAGTTTCAAATTTTGTAATATTTTGTTTGTAAACAGCCTTAATTTCCTCTTTGAATTCAAGTCTAGATTTTTCACCACCAAATCTTTGACTAGCAAGTAATTTATCAAGATTTTGGAACCTTGAACAAATTTTGCTAATTCTTCATTCAGGTTTTTAACTTGTTCATTTAGCTTTTTATTTCAGCAATCAAATCAGTGAAGGCAGTGACCATATGCTTGAGTTTGAATTTGTTTAATTTAGCTCTTAAAACCTTGTTTTCTTCTTTTAAAGAATTTTCATCACAAGCTTCGATTGCCTTAATTTTTTCCAATAGAAAATCATTTTCAGCTCTCAATGCCTCATTATCTTTCTTGCACTTAGCATACTTATCTAAGAGTTTCTTAGAGTTCACAGTAATATCTTTGATAATGTAGTGCAATTCATCAATAGATAGGTCAGAGAGATCTACCTCATCTTCATCATCGTGATCAGCCATTAAGCATAGTTGAGCCTCTTGATCTGAGTCTTCAAAATAGCTCTTCCACATGGCATCCAGATTGTTGATGATTATTGAGAACGTTTCGAACATTTGATCGATGCTCTCATCCTCCTTCATGCTAAACATTTCATACTCCTTCATCAGCATATCAATTATGGTCTCCCTTATTTGTTTAGTGCCTTCATGGGTGAGTCTAAGCTTGTCCCATATTTCTTTGGCCGTCTTGCATCTTGACACTTTTCTGTATTCTTCAAAACTGATTGCACAGTGCATTAGGTTGATTGCTTTTGCATTGAGTTCAATCTTCTTCTTTTCTTCCTCTGTCCACGCATTGTCTTCCTTCGCCACAACTTCTCCATCAGCATTTTGCTTAGTTAGAACATCTGGTCCGTTGAGAATAATCTTCCAAATGTTGTAGTCGATTGACTATACAAAGATTCTCATTCTCTCTTTTCAGTAGGAATAGTTGCTGCCATTGAAGTAAGGAGGTCTATTATTTGACTGCCCTACAGTGAGTGTGAACGCCATGATATTAGGACCCATATTGTTGGCCATGGATCTTTACTCCAAGCTGTGAAGCTTGACTCCTTGAGACCTTGCTCCTGATACCAATTGATGGTTCTGATTGAACTTGAGAAGGGGGTTGAATCAAGTTTGCTTAAAATTAACTTTTTAAGCACTGTTTTCGCAGAAGCAGAAAATGCAGGAGATTTTTTCATTTTGTCTCATGTGCAGAACAGAAATAGAGAAGGGAAGAAGAGAAAGAGGCCAGCATGTATCCTGGTTCGGATTCTAAGTGCAATTAATCCTACATCCAGTCTCCACCACAAACCATGGTGGAATTTTCACTATAATCCACTGATTACAATCACCAATACTATTGAATTACAATCTAATTCAACTAGTATCTACCACTAAGCTTTCTTCACCAAAACTCAGCAACCCACAATGCTATCCCAACTTGGAATGGGAATCTAAACAGATTCAAACTCACCAAGTGCTAACCCAACTTGGCAAGGGGAACTAGTCCTAGTTCAACAACTCAAAACACAGAATATCAATGGCTCTTTCATGCATCTTTTTGCCTTTTCTCTCATGGCTTTTTTACTCTCACTTTCAGCCTTTTTCTCAATACAAAAGATGACTCAAGATAGCCATAACAAAATAAGAAATGAAGCTCGAGTAGAAGAAAAAGAATTTAGCTCAAAGTTGAGATGATGCTCTGAATTTTCTCTCTTTTTCTTGCTTTCAAATGTTGAGGTGAGACCTCTTATATAATCAGCTTGCTCTTTTAATTTGCTCTCTATTGCCTCTTCCAATCCCTCGTACCATCAACCCATTGGAGCTGTCTTTGAGGGCATGCAGTCCTTGTTCCATTCTGCTCCACTATCACTGCTTGTTGAGGAAATACTCCACCAACCTCTATTGTCCTTGGAGTTGCTGTCTTCCTTGGCATGCAAAGTATTTTCATATTTGAGTCATTCCAACTACTGTCCATAGCTCTGCATTTTCGTTTTGCTCTTTCAAACTTTATTTGTGATCTTCTGCATTTTGATTTGTTGATGTCCTTTATGTGTAGTGAAATTATCCTTATGTCTTGTTGCTTTGTTAGAGCCACAGCTGTCCTTGTTATGTTGTTAATCCCTTTTTGTTCCAGCTGTCCTCCTTTCTCTATGATGAAGACAAATGTCCATTTTTCATTTTGCAAATGCATAGCCTTCTATTTTTGCTGAACGGTGCTTGTTAAAGGCATTGGGCTTATGCATTGTTTTGAAGCATTGAAGAAATACTCAAGCAACATGTTGGGATGAGAATTGAATAATGGACTTGCACCACTGATACACATATTAGACAAGCTTGGGCTTTTAACCTAATAAACGTTTGTCATCATAATTTATTTATCAAAATCAATCTTAGTTCAACAATCCATAAGTTCATACACATAACATCCATAATTTCATATTAATAACATCCATAATTTCATACTCATAACATTCATAATTTCATACATATAATGTACATAATGAATAAATTTTTACAATTAATATTACCAAATTTTAAACTATGTGTCTTATTGTATTTTTCAAATTATTATCTCATATGTACACTAATGGGTCATAAATTTAATTATTTTAATATTTTTTTATTTAATATTCATATGTATGTTTATTTATTGATTTTAATATAATGTGTTAATAATTATTTTTAAAAATTTATTTCTTAATTTTTTTTTATATTTTATATTTTATTTTTTTTTATTTTTTAATAGTCTATATGTAAAATATGAGTTATATAGTAGAAGTTATTAAAATTTTTTAATTTAACTTCTATAATTTTTGCAAAAAAAATCTTCGGAAACCGATACTTCTTCTTATCTTTTTGTAAAGAAGGGTAAGAATTCAAAGAAAATCAACGAAACCGAAGATAAAAAGATATTGATATCGAAGAAATCTCTTGTAACGATTTTTTTTTTTATTTTAGACGATAGAAGCGGCCGTTACGATATATAAAAAACGCTCGATTTAAAAATATCGTACAAAATGATATGTCATAATTCTTTTTACAGTTATTTTTTCATAAAATTAAAAATAAAAAATTATTAAATAATTATTTAATCAAATTAATTAAATTATCTAATAATTCTTAAATATTAATTTCTCATCGAAACAATTGTACTAAAATTTCTACCCTACAAAAATCTCAAATTCAATTAATATTGTAGGATTCTCCATGGGTATATAAAATAGTAGTTATAGTGCTGCTTATTCGCTAAGTATGCACCGACTAATAAACAAACCACAAACCAATAAACAAAGTTTGTATTCTTTAAGTGCTCGTAGGTAGCTTTGGGTCCAACAAAACATAATGCATGTCATTATCATACTTAATAAAAAGATCAGACAAAGATCTTCTAAATCCACAAAGCCCCTTTTCTTCTAAGTCCAAGCTTGAAACACAGAAGTCTAATAAGCAAATTCAAACCATATCAAGCTTAGGTTAAAGGTAACCCATTTCCTTTTACATACAACACACTTTCTTCTCTTCATCTTCAACTCTCTGTCACTCCGTTTTGAGCTATATGGAAAAGAGGATTTCTGTTCCTCTCTGCTGTAAATCCACGGTCTCAAACATGTCTTGGGGACCAAGTTGATTTTCAAGGGCTCAGATCAAGTTGACCATTGGAAGACTCTTGTGGTTGCAGCTTTATGGCTTTCGGTCAAGATGGAGAAGTCAGAAGCAAAGTTTCTACTCTGAGGTTTAATGAGAGAAAGTTAGTCTGTGGGTTGGTGAAGCTCAAGGCTCAAGAAGTTGACCTAGGAAGGTAAACCTAGCTACATGCAAGGAGATAAAAGAAGCCTTGCTGTTCATTCAGAAGGAAGGAGAGAAAACCAGAGTTTGAGAGTTATGTTCTGCAAAGAAGTTCCTCTACTTGGATAATGCTTTCTTTCAAAGAAGCATTCGGCCAATACTGAAGAACTGTATCTGAGGTTTGCAAATCTGGTTTTGCACATAGCAAAGAGGCTGTTGATGAAGTCAATCTCGTTCATGTTTTACAGATTGTGATGTACTTTTCTATGTTTATCTTTCTGTAATTTCTTGTGAGAAAAGGCATTGTGAGAAAGCTCAAGTAAAAGCCATGAGAGGAAAAAGGCTGAGTGATACACTTGAGAGAAAAGCTTAGAGTTATTTTCTAATTTCTTTAGGTATGTCTATGTCTTGTATCTTGTACCTGTGAGGTATCCCTTTCTTAGTTGGGTTAGCACTAATAGTGAATAGTTAGGTATTAGCATAGCCAATGTCAAGTTAGGTTAGAACTTGAGTGTGAAAGGATTGGGTCAATCCTGTGAAATTGGTGTATGTAATACTGTTAACTATAGTGAAAATTCTTCCATAGTTGTGGAGGAGACTGGACGTAGGTTGCATAGCACAAGGCAACTGAACTAGGATACATGCTGGTGTTAGCTTTTCTCTTCTCTGCTGTGTTCTGTTTTCTGATATTCATGAGACAAAAATAAATTGTCTCATAAATTTCCGCCGCTGAGTACAAACAGAATTAGAATTGAAAGTTTGTTTTAAAAGGGTCATAACAGCAACTTAAAAGGAAGGCATAGATTCAACCCCCCTTCTCTAAGCCTACCATAACCTTCAATTGGTATCAAGAGCTAAGGTCTCAAGAATCAAGCTTAACCGCTTGGAGCAAAGATCCAATGGCGAACAACTTGGGCACAACCACAGTTGCCTACACCCTCACTGAAGGCCAGTCAAACAACCGGCCACCTTTCTTCAACGGGAAGAACTATGCCTACTGGAAAGAAAGGATAAGGATCTTCATCCAATCCATTGACTACAACATATGGAAAATTGTTGTGAACGGTCCCAAGATCTCAACAAAAATAAGTGCAGATGGAGTGATGACTCCAAAAGAAGAAGCTGAATGGAATGAAGATGATAAGAAGAAGATGGAGCTGAATGCTAAAGCAATCAACCTTCTTCACTGTGCTATCAGCTTTGAAGAGTACCGGAAGGTGTCTAGATGCAAGACAGCCAGAGAAATCTGGGAAAAACTCCAAGTTACACACGAAGGCACTAAACAAGTCAAAAAAACGAGAATTGATATGCTGCGAAAAGAGTACAAGATGTTTAACATGAAGGATGGAGAAAGCATTGATGAAGCGTTTGAGAGATTCTCAATCATAATCAACAACCTTGATGCTATGGGTACAAACTATGCAGAACAAACCTTGGTGAGAAAACTCCTTAGAAGCCTCACAAAAGAATGGGAAACCACTACCACTGTCCTAACTGAGAGCAACAACCTAAGTCCCATAACCTATGATGAGCTGAGAGGAAAACTCCTTGCCTATGAAACCACACACACAAACATAGACTCAAAGAAAAAGGGAATAGCCCTCAAGTCACAAATAGAACCAAAAGAGAGTGAGTCTAGTGATGGTATTTCAGATGATGAGCTTTTGTTTTTTGCTAGGAGATTTAGAAGGATGATAAAGAACAAGGAAAAATACAAGGGTTCAAGCTCAAAGGAGCACAAGATCAACTTGAGCAAGGTGACGTGCCATCATTGCAAGGAGGCTGGACATTTCAAGCTAAACTGTCCAAAGCTCAAAAAGGAGGACAAAGGAAAGAAGGAAAGGAAGAGAGTGCTCATGGCAGCTTGGGAGGATCTTGAGAATGACTCTAATGAAGAAGAAGAATCTGAAGGTGAAGATAAAGACTGCTTCATGGCTGGAAACAACAATCTTGATGAGATTTGCCTAGCATCCAAGAACAAAAAGGACATGTGGTACATGGATAGTGGATGCTCAAGGCACATGACTGGAAGGTCGACTTACTTCATCAAACTAAACAAGTATGATGGAGGTTTTGTGACCTTTGGAGATGATGGTAAAGGTAAAATTTTTGCTGTTGGAAAAGTAGGTAATGAACAATCAACTTTCATTGATGATGTACTTTTGGTATGTGGTTTGAAGCACAATCTTTTGAGTATAAGTCAGCTGTGTGATTTAGGATATTTAGTGACTTTCAAAAGACTTGAATGCTGTGTTGTTAATGAAAAGACAAATAAAGTGATGTTTGTTGCCAAGCGTTTTAATAATATGTATGGACTTACTCTTGATAAATTAAAGGATCAAAATGTAGCATGTCTTCACTCTAAAGATTCTGAAAAGTGGTTATGGTACAAGAGATTGGGTCATGCAATTATGTTTCAAATAAACAAACTTGTAAAGAAAGAATTAGTAAGAGGCCTTCCTTTGATAAAGTTTGACAAAGACATCACTTGTGATGCTTGCCAAATGGAAAAACAAACAAAAAGTTCTTTTAAACTAAAGGAAGACATCTCTACTAAAAGACCACTTGAATTGCTACACATTGATTTATTTGGTCCAACAAGAACTCAAAGCCTAGGTGGTAAACATTATGGTTTAGTAATTGTGGATGACTATACTAGGTTTGGTTGGGTTTTATTTCTTGCACACAAAAATGAAGCCTTTTCGGCCTTTGAACCTTTTTGCAAGAAAATTCAAAATGAAAAGGATTTAAAAATCTCTTCTATAAGAAGTGATCATGGAACTGAATTTGAAAATAATTTATTTGAATCCTTTTGTGAGGAATTTGGAATATCTCACAACTTCTCTTGTCCAAGAACACCACAACAAAATGGTGTTGTGGAAAGAAGAAATAGAAGCATACAAGAGATGAAAAGAGCTATGCTTTGTGAGAGTAATGTTCCAAAATTCCTTTGGGCTGAAGCAGTTAACACGGCTTGCCACATTTTGAATAGAACAATCATAAGGAAGTTTTTGAAGAAAACCCTTATGAACTTTGGAAAGGTTACCCACCAAACTTAGACTACTTGCACATCTTTGGATGCAAATGTTTTGTCTTAAATAACAAGGAAAATTTGGGTAAGTTTGATCCAAAGGTGTATGAGTGTTTGTTTGTAGGATATTCCACAACTAGTAAAGCCTATAGGGTTTATCATCAAGATGCTCGGATTATTGAGGAGTCCATACATGTTACATTTTGTGATACTAATTTGGTGCAAAGCATTTTAGAAGATTGTGATGCAGAAAATCAAGCTCAAAAGGAAGATGAAACTACTCAAAATCATGAAAAGGAAAATTCTGGGCAAACTGAACCAGAAACTACAACTACTGAAAATTCAAGAGACAATTCCATTTTGTCTCATGAATCTGAAGGAAATTCTGAAGCTAGTAGCACCCAGAATCCCTTGGTATCTGAATCTGCCTCTAAATCCACCAGACCTCGTGAATGGAGATTCTTGAAGAATTGTCCTGAGGAATTTGTCATTGGGGACGTTTCTCATGGAGTGCAAACACGGTCTTCCACTAGAAAGGCAAATGAAGGATCAAACATTGCCCTTCTTTCACAAATAGAGCCTCAAAACGTCAAGGAAGCCCTTAGTGACCCCTCTTGGGTTAAAGCTATGGAGGATGAGCTTTTTGAGTTTGAAAAGAACCAAGTGTGGACTTTGGTTCCAAGGCCAAGTGGAAAAAAAGTGACCGGTACCAAGTGGATATTTTGGAACAAGTTGGGAGAAGATGGTAGCATTGCAAGAAACAAGGCAAGGCTAGTGGTACAAGGATATGACTAAGAAGAAGGAATAGACTTTGATGAATCCTTTGCTCCTGTTGCCTGAATAGAAGCCATAAGACTTCTCTTAGCTTATGCTGCATTTTGTGGTTTTTAATTATATCAAATGGATGTAAAATGTGTATTTTTAAATGGTGTGATAGATAGAGAAGTGTATGTGGAGCAGCCTCCTGGTTTTGAAAATAAAGAGCATTCTAATCATGTTTTCAAACTATCTAAAGCTCTCTATGGTTTAAGACAAGCTCCTAGAACTTGGTATGAGAGACTTAGCTCTTTTTTTTTTTGAAAAATGGTTTTCAAAGAGGCGCCACTGACACAACTCTATTTATCAAGAATTCTAATTGTAATACCCGGTCTAACCGAAATTAATTAAATAATAAGTTAAATAGGAGCGAATATGGTTGGAAGATTTGGCAATTGGAATTTGATAATTTAAATATGATATTTGGATTCAGTGAATTTTTCCGAGTCGGAAAATATAGTTTTCTGCGTAAAAGCGCGCAGTGGAATTCTGACCGGCAGTACCGGCTGAGATCTGTCTGGTACTACAGCTGAGGAAATTGATTATGGGTAAATAAGATTAAGAAATGAGGAATTATAATTAGGGAAGGTAGAAATATTTAAAGTGCGATTTAGAGCGCTAATCTTAAAGGTTTTGGCCCAAAATTGGGCCAATGGGCAAAAATAAGTGAACCGGGCCTAAGTGGGCCCAAGACCCAACATATATAAACATTAGTTGTGAGCATTTCAGCTCATTTTACCCTAAAAAGAGGGGTTGCGGCGCTGATTTGAGAAGAGAGAAGAGAAGAGAGAAAACCTAACTCTCTTTGATCTTCAAACCACCATAACTTGAGCTACGGAGCTCCGATTGACGAGCCGTTTGTGGCCACACGTCGCTCTTCTCATCCTCTACAATTATATCTAAGTTTGGTGGTGAGTATTCCATTCATCTCTGCCCAGTTTTCGAAATTTCCCACTGTTACACGTTTTTGGGTAGTTAGTATTGAAATCTTGTGATTTTGGGTGTTTAGGGATACTCCAACATGGATTCTAAGTGAGTTTTATCCCTACTTCATATGGGCTGAGGTAAGAAGTGCTCAAACCCTTGTGATTTGTCATTTTTATGAGTCCGAGGTTGATGTATGTATGTGATATTGGTTATGTTAGTGTATTTGGTGATGTTGGTGCACAATTGGGAGATTGGTATTGCTTGAGGAGCTTTGGTAAGGCTTGGCGCTAAGGTTGGTGAAGACTTCCAAAGAAGAGGCTCAATTGGTTTGGCTACAAGAGGTACGGTTTAAGTTTCATTTAAGTACCGTGTGTTGTGATGAGAATTCCTAGGCTAGATGCCCCTAGGATTAAGTTTGGATTGTGTAAATGGTTGGTGCTGATATGCATAGTTGGTATGTAATGTGAATTAATGATTTGGGTTGAGAATTGTGTGGCCTTGTATGCTTGGTGTATTGAGAATTTGATGTATTGGGTAATGAGTATTGATTTGTGGTTTATGCATTTAAATTGTGAAATTGGGCCGGAGGCCGTGAATTTTGGGCCGGAGGCCGGGGAAAGGTAAGAAAGGTAAGTTGATGTGTGCATTGTATGATGACACAAGTGATTGGATGAATTTCAGATAATGAATAATTGAATATATGAATGATTGGGTTGGTTATTGAACAATAAGGTTTGAGGAGTTGAAGTGTGGAATTTGGTAAATTTGGGTGAAATTATATAGATGAGGCATGTTTGGTTTTGGTTGAGATATATTATGTGGTCATATATGTGATTATGATTATTGATGCCTTGATGGTATGATGATGCATTAGAGATATGTTTGTCGTGATATATGCTTGAGGAATGATTAAGGTTGATTTGTGGGTAAAGCCACGTGATAGTGAGTACGATATTGATTATGTATAATGATAGTTGATTGGAAATAGTGTTGTTGAAATTTGGCATGAGGAAGAGTATATGATATGTAAATGTGCTTGAGTTTGAGAAAGTGTCAATGTGTGAGTTGAGGATGGCTTGATGTTGATTTTGGTACATTTTGATTGATTTCAAAAAGGGTTAAAATTGGCATGTTTTGATTGACTTTGGAAAGAGTTGAAAATGGCTTGTTTTGAAAATGGCACTTTGTGGTTTTGTATGAAAATATGTTTTTTTTGGGCATACTTTGACGGGACATAACCTGGACTACGGATCTCTATTTTCTGCCAAATCTGTTTAGAAATGAAATTGGATCCGGGATGTCCATGCCGTTCGAAGAACGGGTGAAAAATGATTTAAAATGAGAAAGTTATGACTGTCGGAAGATTGGGGGTTGAATCTGTAAATTCTGCAGCTTTTAACTTAGAAAAATTTTTAGCAGAACGACCCTACGCGCGTAGGCGCACTTGGCGCGTGCGCGCCGTTCTTTCAGAAAGCAGCATCCACGCGTGCGCGTGGTGTGCGCGGGAGCGTCGATGCGCTGCACCAATTGCCCAGCCATTTTCTAGAGAGTTGTGCCAGGGTTGTGCCTGGGCGCAAGAGCACCCACGCGTACGCGTGGCTGACGCTTGCGCGCCGTTTGGATATTTTTCAACCCGCGCGTTCGCGCATATGGCGCTTGCGCGTCGATGAGTTTTTGGCCATCCACGCGTGCGCGTACGCGTGGCCCTGTTTTTATGCCAAAGTTGATTTTTGAGTTTTAAAAACCAAATCTCATACTTCTAAGCCTCCGATCTCACCTCTTATGTATTAAATCATTATGATATGCCTAGCAATGAGAAAGGAGCTAGGGGATGTGGTAACTTGCGAGTGAAGCAAGGGGAAAAGTTATGATCAAAGATGATTATATGAGATATGGAGGATGACGGTGGAAGTACCGTGTATGCCATGAGCCGGAGGGCTATATTTATTGATAAATGGCCCATTCTTGATTGGACCATGAGCCGGATGGCTGAGTTATTGCCAGGTTATGGCAAAGCCATTATTGTTTATGGCTGAGTATAAATGCATATATGATTAATGAATGAATATGTTAAATGGATAATAATGAAAAGATATTGAAATGTGATGTGTGACCCCGGGTAGTAGGCAGTGGCGTTGTCCACTTGCTCCGGGTATGAGACGGGAAAGGAGGATTACGATGAACGAGTTTAATCATGGAGTTTTAAATAAATGTTTATTTGTGATACCTGGGTAGTAGCAAGGGTCGTGGTTCGTCCCGCTTGCTCCGGGTCATTGTCTGAGAATTGATAATAATGAAGGGTGATTATAAATAAATGTTTATTTGTGATACTTGGGTAGTAGCAAGGGTCGTGGTTCGTCCCACTTGCTCCAAGTTAATGTTTGAGATTTGGTAACAATGAATGTTGATAATATGAATTGAGATTGAATGAATATATGTTTGAGATGCCTGGGCAGTAGCAAGGGTTGTGGTTCGTCCCACTTGCTCCAGGTCAGAGATTGTGACGCCTGGGTAGTAGCGGCAGTAGTGGTGAATCCACTCGCTCCAGGTTGAGCTTTTAAACACCCGCCTGGGTAGTAGCCGCAATAGTGGTTATTCCACTGGCTCTGGGTTGAGCGGGTAGTAGCAAGGGGGTTGTAGCTCAAACCTACTTGCTCCGCAATGGGTTTTTCTGTCCAATGGTTAGCTACCAGGACATGTCGGGTTGGCTATATAACCGACAGATGATATCATCAGCCATAGGGCAGGCATTCATCATTTGCATATGTTTGAATTGTTTGGGTTTGTCATTTGTTTTGGATTTCTACATCATATATGCCATGTTACCTGACTATATGTTACTTGTTCTACTTGTACCATATTTGTGTATTACTTGCCTGTATTGCTTGTGTTTGTACAACTGAGAGGCCCCTCATGCTGGTGTCGGTGGGTGTTGAGGGTTGTTCTTGATGGGATGAATTGATGATGCGATTGCATGATGATGATGATTATTGAATGAGATAATTGTAGCTCCCTGGGTAGACGCAGTGATGTGGTTTCACTAGCTCCAGGTGAGTGTATGATGTATTGATATAGAATTGCTGAGGCAGAACAACTGGTGATGGTTTTGCTTATAATTCTGAGTCTGATTCATGGAAGAGTCCGCGAGTTGGGAAACATGTGAAACATGAATTAGATTTAGCACTCCCTTATGACAGTTGCTTATTCATGGATTAGCGAGAACCTAAGATGAATAATTGGTGAAGAAGCTTAGGATGCTTAGTGAGTTTTATTGCAGTGCATTGTATTTATTTGGCACTTTTACCGTACTGGGAACCCATGGGCCCGGGGTTCTCATTCCGTATATATCTCTTATTTTTCAGATACAGGTCCAGGTGCTCAGAAGTGAGTTGTGGGTCGTCTGAGAGACGGCGAAGATCTTTATTTCCTCTACTTTGTGTTTTGATTAGAATCTCTCCACCTTTGTTTTGGAAAGTTTATATTATGTATTGAACTCTTTGAATTTGTCTATAGAGGCTCTCATGTTTCCTTCGGGAGAGATTAGGACATACTGTTGTCAACTACTTTCATACTGTACCCTAGCCGACCTAAACTTCGCGGGTCGCGACTAGTGGCTATTTACTTATGTTATATATATCTATCTGTTATCTATCTCTTAATCTCCTCTACGCCTTGTCCGCATATCGTTTTCGGCTTCACGGTTTATCTTTTGTTGTCGAAACGTGAGAGATACGTCTTCGCGATTTTATTTCTACTCTTTTCAGGCTTCTCGATTAATACTCCTTTCGAAATTACCTATATTTATTTATTAAAAATCCACCTGAGAGTTGTACCACCGTAATATCATTGACTTATGACTCAAGCATAAGGATTTGAATATTAGGGTGTTACACTAATGATTCTTTTATTCTAGTCCAAATATATGTTGATGACATTATTTTTGGATCAGCCAATGAATCCCTCTATTCTGAATTTGGAAAACTCATGACAAGTGAATTTGACATGAGTATGATGGGTGAACTTAATTTTTTCCTTGGGCTGTGATGTGTGGGCGGAAGTCAGCCAATTAAGAAACCAATATAGGAAATATGTTGCGAGTATATCCCTTAACCAGCTAAAATCCGCCTCATCAATTTAGAAAGGTTGTCACAAAATTTAGAATAAAAATACTGGGAGTATGAGTCCCAAGTCGTCTCCCAACGAGTTGCCAAAAAGGGTGCTATCTTAGTAATCAGGAGTTTTCTGGGGAATTTTGAATTTGGGCAATGGGCAAATAAATGATTGTAAATTAAAGTAATGAAAATTAAAAGAAATTTATATATTCCGAAATAAAAAGCCTTGACTGGGGGAATAATTAATTGGAAGTTCTATCCTTGTTGGAATTCTCTCAAATGCAGTATAAAGAGGTTGTTGTTTTCACTTAGTTAACCCTTACTAAATAAAGAAAAGTCAAGTGATTGAGCTAACTCTTATTCGCAAATTCTAGTCCTCTCCCTTGGGAAGGTCTAGCGTTAGTAAATACAGAATTAGCCAACAATTTCCAATTTAACTAATCACTTGAGCATTCCAACTCAAGTGTCTCCTCTTAATCAACCCCCATGTCAAGTAGGGACTCTACTCCATTGACATAAATATAACGCTCATAAAAATATAAGAAGAAGACATGATAAATTAAATAAAATAGGGATTAAAAATTAATTAAAGGAAAAAGTAATTCTCTGCATTAACAATCCATGAAAATAATCCAATTATAACTTTAAACAAGAATTAAGAATATGGAATAAATAAGGAATAAGAAAACAAACTAGAATAGTATCTTCAACGGAGGTGATGACTCTTCAATATCCAAAAGCGAAAGCATAAAACTAATAAACTGTGAATGTAAAGAAAACCTAGAGGAAGAGTAATTTTCTCTCTAGATTCAGATCTAAAACTAAAAACTATGCTAATGAGAATGTGTGTTGAGTCTCTGCATGTTTCCTGGCTTTAGTCTGTGTTTCTGGGCCAAAAACTGGGTCAAAACCTGGCCCAAAATCGCTCCTAGCGTCTTCTGTTAATTCTGCAGATCACGCATGTCACGCGTACGCGTCAGTTACGCGTACGCGTCAGTCACGCGTACGCGTCGCTGGTCGTTTTGGCGTGTCACACGTATGCGTTATGTATGCGCACACGTCTTTGTGCAAACTCCAATCCACGCGTACGTGTCAGTCACGCGCACGCGTCGCTGCAAATTTCTCCATGTCGCGTGCACGCGTGAGCCATGCGTGCGCGTGGATGCTCGCTGGTTATCTCCTTAGTTTCTTGTGTTCCTTCCATTTTTACAAGCTTCCTCTCCATTCTCTAAGCTATTCCTGCCCTATAAAGCCTGAAACACTTAACACACGGATCACGGCATCAAATGGTATAAAGGAGAATTAAAATACACAAATTAAAGACTTCTAGGAAGCAAGTTTTCAACCATATAGAACAAAACTAGGAAGGAATTGTAAAATCATGCAAATCATATGAATAAATGGGTAATGACTTGATAAAAACCACTCAATTGAGCATAAGATAAACCATAAAATAGTGGTTTATCAGGCTGCCAATTAAACAAACTGAAAATGGTATTTTCATTCATCAAGAGAAGTATGCCAAGGAATTAGTTAAGAAATTTGGTATGGAAAATGCCAAACTGACGAGAGGAACTTTTGCGTGGTCTAGAAATTTGCGGATAAATCCTTGTTGCAAGTATAGTTTCTAAACCTTCAAAAATTCCTTCGTACAAACGTTTTGGTTGTCACAAGTAACAAACCCCTTTAAAATTGATAACTGAGTATTTAAACCTCGGGTCGTCTTCTCAAGGAATTGCAGGGAGGTATGTTCTTATTATTGGTTATGAGTTTGTAAATTGGGGTTTTGGAAGTAAGGAGGAAATATGTTATATGACAAGTAAAATAAAATAATAATAATAAAATCTCTTGGCAAGGTATAAGAATTGGAATTCCCATCCTATTTATCCTTATCAGGTGTGAAGGGAATTGGGTTTTAATCCCACTTGGTCAGCCTTTATTGAACAAAGGAAGGTTAAGTGGACTGATTAGCTTGATTCTCAAGTCCTAGTCAACTCCTGTGGAGAGACTAGTGTAAGAGCAATCCTAGCTCAAGCAGAATCTGCCAATTTCAATCATTTGCTGAGTTTGATAACTCAAGTACTGCCAATCACTTGACCAAAGCCAAAAGGGAGAAAAATATCTAAATTAAATTAAAAGCATCAATATAAATAAAGCAAAGTAATCTTAAATCTGAAAATACCTCGAATTGCATTAACAAAAGAAATTAAATCTGACATAGATGTTCATAAATTAAATTGAGAAAATAAATAAAAAGAACATTGAACCTGGGATCGAGAGTCACTCCTAAAACTAAGAGAAATCCTAATCCTAATCATAAGAGAGAGGAGAGAACCTCTCTCTCTAAAAACTACATCTACTCCTAAAATTGTGAATATGAAAGCCTCTCATGAATGGATGCATTCTCCCACTTTA
Organism: Arachis ipaensis; assembly: GCF_000816755.2. NCBI lineage: Eukaryota > Viridiplantae > Streptophyta > Magnoliopsida > Fabales > Fabaceae > Arachis > Arachis ipaensis. The sequence goes on from NC_029794.2 coordinate 54,080,851, forward strand.
TAGCCTCTAATCTGTGTTTTCTGGGCCGTAAACTGGGTCGGAAACAGCCCAGAAATCGCTGGAGGAGAAATCTGCCACGCTGGTTTTTTGTCACTGCGACGCGTCCGCGTGGATCACGCATTCGTGTCGCCTAGCATCAGGGCAACTATGGCATATTATATATCAAATAAAAGCCCCAGACGTTGGCTTTCCAACGCAACTGAAACCGCGTCGTTTGGACCTCTGTAGCTAAAGTTACAACCGTTTGAGTGCGAGAGGGTTAGGCTGATAGCTTTGCAGTTCCTTCAACTTCTTGTATTCCTTCCACTTTTGCATGCTTCCTTTCCATCCTCTGAGTCATTCCTGGCCTGTAATCTCTGAAAGCACTTAACACACATATCAAGGCATCTAATGGTAATAAAAGAGGATTAATATTAGCAAAGATAAGTCCAAAGAAACATGTTTTCAATTAAAGCACATAATTAGGAAGGCAAATGTAAAACCATGCAAATAGTATGAATAAGTGGGTAAAGAGTAGATAAAAACCACTCAATTGAGCACAAGATAAACCATAAAATAGTGGTTTATCAACCTCCCCACACTTAAACATTAGCATGTGTTTTTCATATATTCATGCATCCTGATTTGAGTACAACTCATATGCATTGCTACCAACATTTACTTTAGGGCATTTTGTCCCCTTTTACTTATTTTCTCTTTTTTCTTTTCTTTTTCTCTTTTTCATCATTTTTTTATACATATTTTTTTTCTTTTATTTTTCTCAATGCATATGATTAAATTATTGGATGCATGAATCATGTCCTAAATATTTTTTTCACATTTTCAGAAAATTCTAACATACTCAATTCTCAAACCAAATATTTCCAAATTCACTTCCCCACACTTAATTTATGAGCACTCTCACTAGTCTAAGCTAACTAAGGATTCAAATTAAGGACATTATTGTTTTTCGCTTAGAGTTAATGATGTGCTAAAGTAAGGAACAAAGGGGTATAATAGGCTCAACATTGGTTTGCAAAGAATAATGAAAAGGTAAGGCCATATGGGTATGTAAGCTCAGTGAACAAAGGCCTCAATCATGTAAGTGTATGCATACATCAAACCATGGAAATATAGAATCAAGCAAGACAAAGATCACAATTTTAGAGAGAAAAACACACATCAAAAATAAATTATTGGTTGATAAAATACAACCAATCAATTAGGCACAAAAATCTCACGGGTTTCGTGTGTTCGAGCTCTAGACCATGTTCCAATATAATATTTCTTCAAACAAGTGTAACAAAAAATTTTATTAGTGAAATGCTCTTAAAAAGGTTTCTTGAAAAAGAAAATATTACCTCAACCAAGTGGTAAAATATGCAAAAAAAAAATCAAACAAACATGCAAATGCAACAACTAATCTACAAAGAAAATTTAAACATTGGTGTTGAGACAAGAAAGTACTAATCCATGGAGATCGGTATCGACCTCCCCACACTTAAAGATTGCACCGTCCTCGGTGCATGCTGAGATTCGCAGGTGGACGGGTTGTTTCAACTGTTGCTTTTCTCGAAGGATTGTGCAGATGGACTTGTCTGTCTCCCCATGTAAACGTCTTCCGCTTCCCTTCCGGGTGGCCATCCTGAAAGAAAAAGGGAAGAAAGGTAACCCAATAATAGAGATAAGAAAATAAATGAAGTATGGGTGGGTTAATGCCAAATGAAAAGGGTCTCATTTACATGGAAGCTTCAACATATACGTGAGAAAACAATAGAAGTCATGGCATACCAGTGGTATAAAATTTGCAACAATGGGGAAGAGAGTGGGTAATAAAAGACAATGTAAATTCATGTCAATGCAAAAGGAATATCAGTATTATAAAAAGTAGCATTGATTTAAACAATATTACCCAATCTGAATAAAAGAAGTCATGAAGCACCAGGATAATTCAAGAGAAGATGCAACAGTTGAATAGGAAAATTTTAACACCAATGGTAAGACAATAAATTTAGAAAATAAAAATAAACATATGCACAAAATTAAAATGCAATGAATGAAATATGCAAATAAAATAAGTAAAATAAAATAAAAGATAAGAAGAATGAGAAGGGAAAGAAGGGAAGAAGAAGTAAGTAAGAAAGGAGGGAGGAAAAATTAGGATTGGGGGAGAAAAGATAAGATATTTGGCAAATTAGGATAAGCTGTGCGGCGCAAGCGACGCGGTCGCGTGAGGCACGCGGTCACGCGGTCGTGTGACACAATTCATGCTACTGGCGCGAGGGCAGCCTCGCGCTCGCACAACTCTCTGTTCAAATTATTATTAGTGCCAAATTTTAAGTGACGCGATCGCATGGAGCATGCAATCGCGTGAGTGGGCTTTAGAAGAATGTGACGCGGTCGCGTGGGTCACGCGGCCGCGTGGGTAGAATTGTGCATTCAGCACCAATCCAGCACCACTCTAGCACAATAATTGGTTGTACACCCTTTTACGTCGAAATCCAGAGCACGCGGTCGCGTGGGAGGCCATTATTCCCATATGACGCGGTCGCGTGGGACGATTTGTGCCATTGGCACGCCTCCATTGCTGCTCCTGTGTAACTCTCTGTTCATATTAGTGTTGTCTCCCATCTCCTTGCGACGCGGACCCGTCAATGAGGCGGTCACGTCGCGTGACTTTTTGTTTTTTTTTTTTAATAATGCAGTATGCAGAATGCAATGCGAATATGAATGTTATGCAAAATTCCAGGTTCAATACAATACAATAAAATAAAACTCGAAAACAAATAAAACTAAATAAAAATGAAAAAGGAACGATCATACCATGGTGTGTTGTCTTCCACCTAGCACTTTTAGTTAAAGTCCTTAAGTTGGACATTTGGAGAGTCCTTTGTTATGGTGGCTTATGCTTGTACTCATCTAGGAATCTCCACCAATGTTTGTGATTCCAATATCCTCCGGGATCCCAAACTAGGCGTAGAAAGCCTTCAAGTAAGTTAAAGCAAGTTACAAGGCCCCAAGAGTGTTGATTGTTGGAATGAATTCCGGGGGTCCCAAATCTTACTTTTGCACCCGTCTTCAAGTTGATTATCATGATTCCATCCGGGTGGTTCAGCTTTAGAATTCTCACTGAAGCGACCAAACAACTTCCTAGACCCATTCAATTGAGCTTGACACCAACCTTTGCATTTAAACTTAAAGCTTCCAACCATAATGAACCTTGCAGGACAGTTCTTACCATTGACCATCTTCCTTTTACTCTTAATGCCACAAAGAGTTCTAAGTTGACCATCTGTCTCCAGTAGCCCATATTCAAGTGGAATTAGAAAGCTAAGGGATATGAATTTTACCCACTTGAATGTTGTGAAGGATGATGGCAACTTAGGGGGAGGTGTTTTTAATGAAGTTGCAAGCTCCACTCCCTTGTGCTCTTCTCTGATAATTACCACCTCTTTGCAAGCTTCTTCAATTTCAACCTCTTCCTCTTGGTAGCTTTCTTCCAATTCAATCACCTTTTCATTGCTTTCCAAGGGCATGAGAGGTTGTGCTTCTTCTTCTTGAATCTCCATCTCTTGATCAACCTCTTCCAAGTCTTCAACTGTGATATGCCTTGGAGGTTGTACACTGATGAGCGGATATTTTATACGCTTTTTGGGGTTAATTTCATGTAGTTTTTAGGATGTTTTAGTCAAGTTTTTAGTATATTTTCATTAGTTTCTAGGAAAAATTCATATTTCTGGACTTTACTATGAGTTTGTGTGCTTTTCTGTAATTTTAGGTATATTCTGGCTGAAATTGAGGGAGCTGAGCAAAAATCTGATTCGGGCTGAAAAAGGATTGCTGATGCTATTGGATTCTAACCTCTCTGCACTCGGAATGGATTTTCTGGAGCTACAGAAGTCCAATTGGCGCGCTTCTAATTGCGTTGGAAAGTAGACATCCAGGGCTTTCCATCAATATATAATAGTCCATACTTTGCTCAAGGATAAATGACGTAAACTGGAGTTCAACGCCAGTTCCATGTTGCAGTCTGGTGTCCAGCGCTAGAAATAGGTTACAAGTTGGAGTTCAACGCCAGAATTAGATTACAACCTGGCGTTGAACACCTAAAACAGCCGAGGCACGTGAGAAGCTTTAGTCTCAACCCCAGCACACACCAAGTGTGTAATACCCGGTCTAACTGAAATTAATTAAATAGTAAATTAAATAGGAGTGAATATGGTTGGAAGATTTGGCAATTGGAATTTGATCATTTAAATATGATATTTGGATTCAGTGAATTTTTCCGAGTCAGAAAATATAGTTTTCGGCGTAAAAACGCGCAGTGGAATTTTGACCGGCAGTACCGGCTGAGATCTGTCTGGTACTGCAGTTGAGAAAATTGATTATAACTAAATAAGGTTAAGAAAGGAGGAATTTTAATTAGGGAAAGTAGAAATATTTAAAATGCAATTTGGAGCGCTAATCTTAAAAGGTTTTGGCCCGAAATTGGGCCAACGGACAAAAATAAGTGAACCGGGCCTAAGTGGGCCCAAGACCCAACATATATAAACATTAGTTATGAGCATTTCAGCTCATTTTTGCCCTAAAGAAGGAGTGTTGGGCGCTGAATTGAGAAGAGAGAAGAGAAGAGAGAAAACCTAACTCTCTTTGATCTTAAAACCACCATAACTTGAGCTACAGAGCTCCGATTGACGAGCCGTTTGTGGCCACGCATCGCTCTTCTCATTCTCTACAATTATATCTAAGTTTTGTGGTAAGTATTCCATTCATCTCTGCTCAGTTTTCGAAATTCCCTACTGTTACACGTTTTTGGGTAGTTAGTGTTGAAATCTTGTGATTTTGGGTGTTTAGGGATACTCCAACATGGATTCTAAGCGGGTTATATCCCTACTTCATATGGGATGAGGTAAGAAGTGCTTAAAGCCTTGCGATTTGTCATTTTTATGAGCCCTAGGTTGATGTATGTATGTGATATTGGTTATGTTAGTGTATTTGGTGATGTTGGTGCACAATTGGGAGATTAGTATTGCTTGAGGAGCTTTGGTGAGGCTTGGGGCTAAGGTTGGTGGAGACTTTCAAAGAAGAGGCTCAATTGATTTGGCTACAAGAGGTATGGTTTAAGTTTCATTTAAATACCGTGTGGTGTGATGAGAATTCCTAGGCTAGATGCCCCTAGGATTAAGTTTGGATTGTGTAAATGGTTGGTGCTAATATGCATAGTTGGTATGTGATGTGAATTAATGATTGGGTTGAGAATTGTGTGGCCTTGTATGCTTGGTGTATTGAGGATTGAATGCATTGGGTAATGAGTATTGATTTGTGGTTTATGCTTTTAAATTGTGAAATTGGGCCGGAGGCCATGAATTTTGGGCCGGAGGCCGGAAAAAGGTAAGGAAGGTAAGTTGATGTGTGCATTGTATGATGATGCAAGTGATTGGATGAGTTTCAGATAATGAATATATGAATGATTGGGTTGGTTATTGAATAATAGGGTTTGAGGAGTTGAAGTGTTGAATTTGGTAATTTTGGGTGAAATTATGTAGATGAGGTATGTTTGGTTTTGGTTGAGATATATTATGTGGTCATATATGTGATTATGATTATTGATGCCTTGATGGTATGATGATGTATGAGAATTATGCATGTTGAGATATATGCTGGATGAGTATTTGAGGTTGATTTGTGGGTGACACCATGTTGGTGGTGAGTATGATGTTGAGTGTGTGTAATGATGATTAATTGGAAATGGTATTATTGGAAATTGGGATGAGAAAGTATGTATGACATGTCTATGTGTTGTCTCTTAGCCATTTGATTAAGAAGTGTTAAATTAGTGGGATGATGTTTTGTGAGTTGTGGTGAAGTGTTGATGTGTGAGTTGAGGAGGCTTGATGTTGATTTTGGTATATTTTGATTGATTTCAAAGAAAGGGATGAAATTGGCATGTTTTGGTTGATTTTGAAAAGAGATGGAAATAACTTGTTTTGAAAATGGCACTTTGTGGTTTTGTGTGAAAACATGGTTTTTGGGCATACTTTGATGGGACATAACCTGGACTGCGGATTTCCGTTTTGTGCCAAACTTGTTTAAAAGTGAAATTAGATCCGCGATGTCCATGCCGTTCGAAGAACGGGCGAAAAACGATTTAAAATGAGAAAGTTATGTCCGTCGGAAGATTGGGGGTTGAATCTGTGAATTCTGCAGCTTTTAACTTAGAAAATTTTTAGTAGAATGACCCTCCACGCGTAGGCGTACTCGGCGTGTACGCGTCATTCTTCAAGAAGGCACCATCCACGCGTGCGCGTGGTGTGCGCGGGCGCGTCGATGCGCTGCACCAAATGCCCAGCCATTTTTCCGAGAGTTGTGCCAGAATTGTGCCAGTTTTGTGCCTGGGGCGCAAGTGCACCCACGCGTACGCGTGGCTGACGCATACGCGCCATTTGGCTATTTTTAAATTCGCGTGTCCGCGCATATGACGCTTGTGCGCCGATGAGTTTTGTGGCCATCCACGCGTGCGCGTGGAGTGCGCGTATGCGTGGCCCTGTTTTCATGCTAAAGTTGATTTTTGAGTTTTAAAAGCCAAATCTCATGCTTCTAAGCCTCCGATCTCACCCCTTATGTATTAAATCATTATGATATGCCTAGCAATGAGAAAGGAGCTAGGGGATGTGGTAACTTGCGAGTGAAGCAAGGGGAAAAGTTATGATCAATGATGATCAAAGATGATTATATGAGATATGGAGGATGACGGTGGAAGTACCATGTATGCCATGAGCCGAAGGGCTATATTTATTGATAAATGGCTGGTTCTTGATTGAACCATGAGCCGGATGGCTGAGTTATTGCCGGGTTATGGCGAAGCCATTATTGGTTATGGCTGAGTATAAAAGCATATATGATTAATGAATGAATGTGTTAAATGGATAATAATGGAGAATGTTGAAATGTGATGTGTGACCCCGAGTAGTAGGCAGTGGCATTGTCCACTTGCTCCGGGTATGAGACGAGAAAGGGTTTGCCTGTTTGTTTTGGATTTCTACATCATATATGCCATGTTACCTGACTATGTGCTACTTGTTTTACTTGTACCATATTTGTGTATTACTTGCCTGTATTGCTTGTGTTTGTACAACTGAGAGGCCCCTCATGTTGGTGTCGGTGGATGTTGAGGGCTGTTCTTGATGAGATGAATTGATGATACGATTGCATGATGATGATGATTATTGAATGAGATAATTTGAGCTCCCTGGGTAGACGCAGTGATGTGGTTTCACTAGCTCCAGGTGAAGGTATGATGTATTGATATAGAATTGTTGAGATAGAACAACTGGTGATAGTTTTGCTTATGATTCTGAGTCTGATTCGTGGAAGAGTCAACGAGTTGGGAAACATGAATTAGATTTAGCACTCCCTTATGACAGTTGCCTCTTCATGGATTAGCGAGAACCTAGGATGGATAATTGGTGAAGAAGTTTAAGATGCTTAGTGAGTTTTTATTGCAGTGCATTGTATTTATTTGACACTTTTACCGTACTGGGAACCCATGGGCCCGGGGTTCTCATTCCGTATATATCTCTTGTTTTTCAGATACAGGTCTAGGTGCTCAGAAGTGAGTTGTGGGTCGTTTGAGAGACGGCGAAGATCTTTATTTTCTCTCCTTTGTGTTTTGCTTAGAATCTCTCCACCTTTGTTTTGAAAAGATTATATTATGTATTGAAATCTTTTGAATTTGCCTATAGAGGCTCTCATGTTTCCTTCGGGAGAGATTAGGATATACTGTTGTCAACTACTTTCATACTGTATCCTAGCCGGCCTAAACTTCGCGGGTCGCGACTAGTGGCTATTTACTTATGTTATATGTATCTATCTGTTATCTACCTCTTAATCTCCTCTACGCCTTATCCGTATATCGCTTTCGGCTTCACGGTTTATCTTTTGTTGTCGATACGTGAGTGACACGTCTTCGCGATTTTATTTCTACTCTTTTCAGGCTTCTCAATTAATACTCCTTTCGAAATTACCTACTTTTATATATTAAAATTCCACCTGAGAGTCGTACCACCGTAATATCATTGACTTATGACTCGAGCATAATGATTTGAATATTAGGGTGTTACATTATGGTATCAGAGCAGTTCGTCCTCGTGAGCCTGAGGGATGGAACTGCTTATGCTTCAATGCATACTCTGAGTCTGTGCCTGTTCTAGTTAGGGTATCTAACCAATACATCTAGTGTGAAGTCCATGAGAGTACCTTTGGTGCTTTGAAGCACTATACTTCCGATATTGAGACTGATCAACTTGATATCGATTGTTTGGTATGTATAGGAACCAGATGGCGCCTCTTGGACCCGGTCGGGGACGTGAGAGAGATCGTACTAATACGCAGGAATTGGAAATCAACCCGAATAACCCGGTAAACTTTATGGCGGCGTTGGAGAATATGGCTGCTGCTATGCAGGCCACCGCGGAGGCTCTTGGGCAACAGATAAACAATAATGGCAATGGCAGAAGGGAAGCTCAGGGCCCGATGACACTGGCAACCTTCTTAAAGGTTAATCCACCTAAGTTCAAGGGAACCACCAATCCGACTGAAGAGGATACTTGGTTTCAGACCATGGAGCGAGCACTGCAAGCGCAGTTGGTGCCTGAAGAGCAGTGTGTTGAATTTGCTACCTATCTGCTCACGGGGGAAGCATCGCATTGGTGGCAAGGGGCTCGACGTCTCCTGCAACAGGGGAATGATCCTATCACTTGGGATGCCTTCCAGGTGGAATTCTATAAGAAGTACTTTCCGAATTCTGCCAGGATAGCCAAGGAATTGGAGTTACTGCAGCTGAAGCAAGGTGCTATGTCCGTATCTGAGTATATAGACAAATTCGAGGAGCTATTCAGGTTTTCCCGCATGTGTCAGGGAGCTCCGGGAGACTTCGAGGAATGGAAATGCATTAAGTATGAAGGAAGACTCCGGAGCGACATCTTAAGTTCGGTGGGACCAATGGAGATCCGAACTTTTTCAGAGTTGGTGAATAAGAGCAAAATTGCTGAAGAGTGTGTGAAAGGAGGGTTGCAGAGAAAGGAAGTCATGGAAAGCACAACGAAGGATGCGCACCAAGGGGTCGAGAGTTTAAGGAGAGAGGATACGTACAACACTTTCCCCAAGGACAGAATAACTTTACGACGAGTGAGGAGTCCCAAAGGAACGGTAAGGAAAAACGGGCAGCGGCTGCTTCTGATGTTTCAAGCTGTCAGAGATGTGGAAGTCATCACCCAAATAGGCCGTTCCGATTGGGGTTAGGTGTATGTTACAGGTGCGGGTTACCAGGGCATGTATCAAGAAATTGCCAACAAGGAGAGAGTCAGGATGCGGGCCGATTGTGACAGTAAGATTGAGGTAATTGCCTTAATACAAATGGATAAATGCCTGTGATGTAAATGACTTTCTGTTGAGAATGATGTGTTGTGTTGGTTATGTAGTTGGTTGATTTCTGGATTTTTGGTGAAACAGATTGAACCCGTGACTTCTAGTTCCTTTGATTTAAATAGATGAGGGATGGTCCTAAATGATGTCTTTGGAAACGTTGATTTGAATTGTCGGTTAAGTTAAGTGGTGGTTTAGTACTTGAGGAAATAAGTGATGAGACTAATACTTGACGAGAAATCAAGGTGGCATAGCGGAAGCTTGCTAAAGCGTTAGCATAGTATGGTAATAATAAGGAAAAGTGGAGTATGATTAGAAATGCTTTATGCTTTGAGTACTTAAAAGTTTAGTGAGCTTATGCAGATAATGATTCTAGGTAATTGGAATTAATTGCGGCTGTGATCCTTGATGGTTCTGAAACGGATGAGGAAATTATCATTGATGCGTAATCAGATTTAGATGATGATTGAGTGCAAGTTGTCGTGTTCGAGAGATGAGTGCTATGATGTTTGGTCATGGTGACCTTGGATTTAAATCAAGATTTATAATGATCGGTTGTAGAGGAATAGTTTGGAAACCTTTAAATTGCAATGCTGATGCGGTACTGAGATTGGTTTGAGGGAACCCGTGACGGGTGGTAAACTCCAATTTTTGGGGAGGTGCTGTTAAAATTTTTTTTCTTTTTTCCAAGAATTTGAAGGAGTGTTGGTTATAGTTTCGAGAAGGACCTTTGATTTGACTAACTTTAACAAAAGAGATGTGTTTCAAATACTTTTATAGATTATTAAAGTAAGCCATATTTTTAAGATTTTGTCAGCTTGTTAGTCCAAACTCATTTGAGTTCTAAAAATGAAGAAGGCTTTGATTAATTATAGTGATATGGGATGATGGCTATGATTAACAATGATGGCAATATTATTAATGACATGATTTGAGATTTAATAGGGTGTGAGTTGATGAAACGATAAAAGTAAGGAACGAGGCTGTTGGTCGGCGTTGAACGAATGACCGAGACCCTCAGATATGGAGAAATCAGAGCGCGGCAATGGAAGTGCGCAGAGTAAAAGGACCTTGGAACTGTTATGCGTTGGATATAAAGGCAGACTACGCTCGCGTACTCGTAGTGATGGATGGAATTTTCGAGGGCGAAAATTTCTGTTAGTGGGGTAGAATGTAATACCCGGTCGAACCGAAATTAATTAAATAGAAAATTAAATAGGAGCAAATATGGTTGGAAGATTTGGCAATTGGAATTTGATCATTTAAATATGATATTTGGATTCAGTGAATTTTTTTGAGTCGGAAAACATAGTTTTTTGCGTAAAAACGCGTAGTGGAATTTTGACCGGTAGTACCGGCTGAGATCTGTCTGGTACTGTAGTTGAGAAAATTGATTATAACTAAATAAGGTTAAGAAAGGAGGAATTTTAATTAAGGAAAGTAGAAATATTTAAAATGCAATTTGGAGCGCTAATCTTAAAAGGTTTTGGCTCGAAATTGGGCCAACGGACAAAAATAAGTGAACCGGGCCTAAGTGGGCCCAAGACCCAACATATATAAACATTAGTTATGAGCATTTCAGCTCATTTTTGCCCTAAAGAAGGAGTGTTGGGCGCTGAATTGAGAAGAGAGAAGAGAAGAGAGAAAACCTAACTCTCTTTGATCTTCAAACCACCATAACTTGAGCTACGGAGCTCCGATTGACGAGCCGTTTGCGACCACGTGTCGCTCTTCTCATCCTCTACAATTTTATCTAAGTTTTGTGGTAAGTATTCCATTCATCTCTGCCCAGTTTTCGAAATTTCCTACTGTTACACGTTTTTGGGTAGTTAGTGTTGAAATCTTGTGATTTTGGGTGTTTAGGGATATTCCAACATGAATTCTAAGCAGGTTATATCCTTACTTCATATGGGATGAGGTAAGAAGTGCTCAAACCCTTGTGATTTGTCATTTTTATGAGCCCTAGGTTGATGTATGTATATGATATTGGTTATGTTAGTGTATTTGGTGATGTTGGTACATAATTGGGAGATTGGTATTGCTTGAGGAGCTTTGGTGAGGCTTGGGGCTAAGGTTGGTGGAGACTTTCAAAGAAGAGGCTCAATTGATTTAGCTACAAGAGGTATGGTTTAAGTTTCATTTAAATACCGTGTGGTGTGATGAGAATTTCTAGGCTAGATGCCCCTAGGATTAAGTTTGGATTGTGTAAATGGTTGGTGCTAATATGCATAGTTGGTATGTGATGTGAATTAATGATTGGGTTGAGAATTGTGTGGCCTTGTATGCTTGATGTATTGAGGATTAAATGCATTGGGTAATGAGTATTGATTTGTGGTTTATGCTTTTAAATTGTGAAATTGGGCCGGAGGCCGTGAATTTTGGGCCGGAGGCCGGAAAGAGGTAAGAAAGGTAAGTTGATGTGTGCATTGTATGATAATGCAAGTGATTGGATGAGTTTCAGATAATGAATATATGAATGATTGGTTTGGTTATTGAACAATAGGGTTTGAGGAGTTGAAGTGTTGAATTTGGTAATTTTGGGTGAAATTATGTAGATGAGGTATGTTTGGTTTTAGTTGAGATATATTATGTGGTCATATATGTGATTATGATTATTGATGCCTTGATGGTATGATGATGTATGAGAATTATGCATGTTGAGATATATGCTGGATGAGTATTTGAGGTTGATTTGTGGGTGACACCATGTTGGTGGTGAGTATGATGTTGAGTATGTGTAATGATGATTAATTAGAAATGGTATTATTGGAAATTGGGATGAGAAAGTATGTATGACATGTCTATGTGTTGTCTCTTAGCCATTTGATTAAGAAGTGTTAAATTAGTGGGATGATGTTTTGTGAGTTGTGGTGAAGTGTTGATGTGTGAGTTGAGGAGGCTTGATGTTGATTTTGGTATATTTTGATTGATTTCAAAGAAAGGGATGAAATTGGCATGTTTTGGTTGATTTTGAAAAGAGTTGGAAATGACTTGTTTTGAAAATGACACTTTGTGGTTTTGTGTGAAAACATGGTTTTGGGGCATACTTTGACGGGATATAACTTGGACTGCGGATTTCCGTTTTGTGCCAAACTTGTTTAAAAGTGAAATTGGATCCGCGATGTCCATGCCGTTCGAAGAACGGGCGAAAAACGATTTAAAATGGGAAAGTTATGTCCGTCGGAAGATTGGGGGTTGAATCTGTGAATTCTACAGATTTTAACTTAGAAAATTTTTAGCAGAATGACCCTCCACGCGTAGGCGTACTTGGTGCGTACGCGTCGTTCTTCAAGAAGGCACCATCCACGTGTGCGCGTGGTGTGCGTGGGCGCGTCGATGCGCTGCACCAAATGCCCAGCCATTTTTCCGAGAGTTGTGCCAGAATTGTGCCAGTTTTGTGCCTGGGGCGCAAGTGCACCCACGTGTACGCATGGCTGACGCATACGCGCCATTTGGCTATTTTGCAATCCGGGCGTCCGCGCGTATGATGCTTGCGCGCCGATGAGTTTTGTGGCCATCCATGCGTGCGCGTGGAGTGCGCGTATGCGTGGCCCTATTTTCATGCCAAAGTTGATTTTTGAGTTTTAAAAGCCAAATCTCATGCTTCTAAGCCTCTGATCTCACCCCTTATGTATTAAATCATTATGATATGCCTAGCAATGAGAAAGGAGCTAGGGGATGTGGTAACTTGCAAGTGAAGCAAGGGGAAAAGTTATGATCAATGATGATCAAAGATGATTTGTGATACTTGGGTAGTCGTAAGAGTGGTGGTTCATCACGCTTGCTCCAGGTTAATGTTTGAGATTTGATAACAATGATGATTGCTTTTAAACTGAACGAATATATGTTTTGAGATCCTGGGCAGTAGCAAGGGTTGTGGTTCGTCCCACTTGCTCCAGGTCAGAGATTGTGACGCCTGGGTAGTAGCGGTAGTAGTGGTGAATCCACTCGCTCCAGGTTGAGCTTTTAGACACCCGCCTGGGTAGTAGCCGCAGTAGTGATTATTTCACTGGCTTTGCTTTCTCTGTGCTTGTTTCGCAAGTGACTACTATCATCCTCCCTGCTCCATCCCTACGCTCTCGCATGCTTTCATGTACACATGTCACCTCTTCCCTACAACCCATGACACGCCCTGCCCTGCTTTCTATGCCATGCTTCCTCAAAAACTGGAACTGGGCCCTTACAATCTTAGGCTGACTAGTTTCCGTAGCTGTCCTTCTCCCAGCCCCCTATTTCGATCATGCCTCTCCAATGCTCTCTTCGCTGGTTGCTTCCCTGCTGACTAGGTAAGAGCTTTCTTGCTGTGAAATTAGTTGATTGGACGGCTATTATTAAATAGTAGATGCTAGCCTTTCGAGCGACGTCGAAAGGTTGCTTTAGTTAATCCTAAAAAGAAAGTTGTTAAGCTTTCGGTTTCCAGGAAACTAAGAAATGGCGGAGCATTCTTTAGTTCCGGAGGGAGCGAACCCTGGTTAGCTGTCGATGTGTGGCTAGTTCTGTTGAGCTTTGCTCCGCTTCTTATTCTTGCACTTGCGTATGCATATTCTTCTTTTTATTCACTTGCATCATCTAGCCTTTCTTTGAAAGTAATTACCATGTCTTAGATGGAAATTCATCGGATTCACTTTCAATTCCCTTTTGTGGACATCTGAGGAGAGGGGGGAAGCCCTTTCACAGAATCCGTAGATTCTCTCCCTAAGAGCAGAGCCACTTGACCAGAGAGATAGACGATGTTTGCACGGGTACCCTCAATGCATTAATTTGACGTTGGGGCTAAACCTCTTTTTGTTTGGCCCATGAGGATACTTTCACTATACTTGCTCTTCTTGCCTGCTCCCATTTCGAGTCAAGCTTCCGCTTGTCACGAAAGATTATTTAAGTAGAATGCCCTTGGTAGAGTATACCGATAGCTCTCAAAGAGGACCCCTCATCCAAGGTTTTCCTTGAGTTGGCCAGAAATACCTTACTAAGTGTAGAGTTGTCGTGACACACAATAGTTGAAACATTCTCATTCTTTACTTTCTCGTCTTGAGCTCGCCTTGCCGGATTATTCAACCGGACCTCTATAGAGAATATAGAATTCGAAATCACCGGTAGTCACATCTAGCTATCAAAGAAGATACAAGCCTTATCCTAATAAAAGTTAGGGAAGGAAGGCAATCTTTTTCCTAAAAGAACCTCAGCTTGCATACCTTTTCCTTCCTTATCTATCTTTACCTAAAGTAAAGGACGATAGGAAGATAGGATTGATGTGAGCATTAACGTCTGCCAAGTTTATAGAAAGTGGGTCAAACTACAGGTATGAGTTCCATCTTACTTACTTGGCCCTAGCTTACTACTCCTACTGGGATACTCGCAAAGGAAGGCAAAGATAGCTAATAGTAGCTCAGCTCATATTGGCCTGGCCTTATTCAACTACCAGCACTGGAATGGAAGGCTATGAAAAATAGAAGTACTAGGATAGAGGAACAACGTCCGATAAGAACCGTATCGGATGTTACATCTATCTATAGTCCTCTCGTCCGGTAGTATGGATAAAAGAAAGAGAACTAAAACTACTGGGAGAGGAACTCAAAAAAAAGCAACTATAGGAATTCTTAAACCTATAGACGTTGTTAACGAGCTAACCCCTCTAATAGAATCTCTGCCCTAGGGGGCTTGTAGTGGGCATTCCTATCTGACCGAGTTGCTAGTAGGAAGCTAGGCTATTGAACTAATAGAAGATAAGCGCAGCGGATGATATGGCGCGGACGATCTTCTTCTTTCTTTTATCTAACCTCTATCCATAACAAAGCCGGTAGTTCCCTTTAGTCTGTTTCTAAGAAGCTAAAACAGCTAAGAACGCATTAGCTCTTTCAAGCCCGTTTCTAGAAGAGAAAGCCAGAGGGTAATAGCTGATTGGCAATATGAGTGTCAGAAAGCTGCCTGCTCGAATCAACATCCCTCTACGAGTTTTCTCATTCCTGTGGTTGTTCTCTTTCCTCTAGGCTAGAGAATATCTTCTTTCTATATGTATTTATTACTTACTGTAAGGGGCTTTGTAATAAACAGGACAATCTCTAGCTGACGCGATCCAGCACCCCTAATAGCCGATGGAATGCAATATACCGTCATTTGATAGAGTCGTCGTAGCTTGCGAGTTTGAGGGTTCGGGCATCGATTCTCTTGGATCCGATAGGAATCTCGATAGCGAGCAGTACCTATCGTTCGCAGCTATCCCTGGTCGTACGTTTCGCGCTTCGTCTTGCGCTATATGTACTGAGATCTTTGGCATGCTCTTCACCAAGGTTGAGCGGGCAGTAGCAAGGGGGTTGTAGCTCAAACCTACTTGCTCCGCAAGGGGTGTTTCTGTCCAATGGTTAGCTACCAGGATATGTCGGGTTGGCTATATAACCGACAGATGATATCATCAGCCATAGGGCAGGCATTCATCATTTGCATATGTTTGAATTGTTTGGGTTTGCCTGTTTGTTTTGGATTTCTACATCATATATGCCATGTTACCTGACTATGTGCTACTTGTTCTACTTGTACCATATTTGTGTATTACTTGCCTGTATTGCTTGTGTTTGTAATTAGGATATACTATTGTCAACTACTTTCATACTGTATCCTAGCCGGCCTAAACTTTGCGGGTCGCGACTAGTGGCTATTTACTTATGTTATATGTATCTATCTGTTATCTACCTCTTAATCTCCTCTACGCCTTATTCGTATATCGCTTTCAGCTTCACGGTTTATCTTTTGTTGTCGATACGTGAGTGACACGTCTTCGCGATTTTATTTCTACTCTTTTCAGGCTTCTCAATTAATACTCCTTTCGAAATTACCTACTTTTATATATTAAAAATCCACCTGAGAGTCGTATCTCTTAGATTCCATAATCAGAATCTTCGTGGTATAAGCTAGAATTGATGGCGTTATTCAGGAGAATCCGGAAAGTCTAAACCTTGTCTGTGGTATTCCGAGTAGGATTCTTGGATTGAATGACTGTGACGGGCTTCAAACTCGCGTGTGCTGGGCGTAGTGACAGACGCAAAAGGATAGTAAATCCTATTCCAGTATGATCGAGAACCTCTAGATGATTAGCCGTGCTGTGACAGAGTATTTGGACCATTTTCACTAAGGAGATGGGAAGTAGCCATTGACAACGGTGACACCTTACATAGAGCTTGCCATGGAAGGAACTTTGCACTTTTGCATGCATGAGGGAAGAGGAATACAAGAGAAAAGCTGAAATTCAGAAGACAAAGCATCTCCAAAACCCCAACATATTCTCCATTACTGCATAATAAGTATTTATTTCATACTCTCTTATTTTTCGTAATTCAATTTGATAAGTGAATTGTTTTCTTGACAAAGAGTTACAAGATAACCATAGATTGCTTCAAGCCAACAATCTCCGTGGGATTCGACCCTTACTCACGTAAGGTATTACTTGGACGACCCAGTGCACTTGCTGGTTAGTTGTGCGGAATTACATAGTGTGAAGTAATTTTCGTGCACCATGTTTTTGGCGCCGTTACCGGGGATTGTTCGAGTTTGGACAACTAACGGTTTATTTTGTTGCTTAGATTAGGAAAAATTTTTCTTTTTGGTTTAGAGTCTTCTATTATTGTTTTTGGTTAAAATTTTCTTTTTTTTTAGTTATAAAAAATACTTCTTCAAAACAAGTGTTACATTTACTGCCCAATTGGCTAGAGCGTTGGTTTATGTTCTTGGCAATTGGGTATCTGACAAATGAATTTTTTGCCGGTATAGAAATTATCAAATGATCAATCGTAGTATAGTCTAAACCGACGCAAAATCCTTCATCAAACAAATCTACAATCTATATCCGAGAGTACTAGTCTCCCGAGTCGTTCTCCCTTGGAATTGCCAAAGTGTGCATCTTATTGATTTAGTAAGCCTTGTTGGAATTCTTTGAAGGTTTTAGCAAAGTAATGAGAAACAAACAATCAATTATCAAAAGACTTGGCTTAGGGTTGGCATTAGAAATTCTATCCTTATAGTCCATTCAATGTTGACGACAATTAGGCCTTGCTTCATTTAGTTATCCCCTAGGTATAGAGGGAGGTCAAATGAAAGCAATCAACTTGAGTCACAAGTCCTAGCTTCACCTTATGGGAATCTAGCTTTAGTGCACTCTGACAAACCCCAATTTGAGGATTTATCTTGTGCTGATTTCAGGGGTTTTATCAATGATTCCACACACTTTCTATAGAGAAATACAAGATTTTGCATTCCTTTCCTAGTTACGCCTCATGAATGAAAACATGCTTATTTCGCACTAAAATAGATACATTTCTAATCTTCTCTTGATGCCATTCGATGCCGTGACTTGTGTGTTAAGTGGTTTCAGAATATAGAGTAGGAATGGACCGAAAACGAAGAAGGAAGACGGGTACAAAAGAAGGAAGCATGAGGATTAAGCTTTGGAGATTTCCACATGGGCGCGTGCGCGCACCTTACGCGCCCGCGCGGATAGGGCAACGTGGAGCCACAGCCAAGAGCCGGCTTGAGAAGCGGCTAAGCCAGGAGCTTCATGGGCGCGCACGCGTACATCACGCCTCCGCACACATTACAAGACGTCTCAACGGCGCGTGCGCGTGCCTTGCGTGTGCGCGCCGATTTGCGAATATGATTTTTTAAGAAGTCACGTGACTTAGGCGTGGAGGCAGTTAAGGATCCCACTCTTGGAGAAACACCTTGGCGGAAAAAGCTTAAGAAGACCAAAGGAACAAGGGTTAGGGCCACTTTTAGTTCATTTCTTCTAGATCTAGATATTTTCCTTTTTTTGGGGAGAAGAGAGAGTTAGTTACACTTTTTGGAAGAAGAAGAGGGAGATTCCGAGCTTCACTAGGGTTCATCCTCATCTAATTTCTGAATTTTCAATGACTTTTTGGTGAGATCCATTATAATTCTCACTCCACTTTGTTCATGTCATAGATTTTCTTCTCCAATTTCAAGTAGTAGATACAAATGATCAATTCTCATAGATCTAGAATTCAACTTTGTAATTTTGGATTCCTTTGAGACTTGTTGTTAGAATTTGATAAAGGATTTTGCGTCGGTTTAGACTATACTACGATTGATCATTTGATAATTTCTATACCGACAAAAATTCATTTGTCAAAATGGCGCCGTTGCCGGGGATTTTGCTTAGTGTGCCATGTTATTGTTTTGGATTAAGCATGTATATATGTACATAGTTGCACTTCATTGTGAATTGCTCAATTGACTAACTCCTCATCGTTACAATGAATTCCATTTCCCCTTCATTGCATGACGCGTTCACAACCGAATCCGAGCTTAATCCTTTTTGATCCGGAAATAGAACGAACTTTGTTTCATATTAGACAAGCTCGGAGGCGGTTAAGATTTGGAAAAGGTGAAGAGGTTTTCACCACCTCAACCACCTTACTACAAGTGAACATTGAACCATCACTCAAAGAAGGCATCAATCATACTCCCATCAATCTCACTAACAACTCTTCTTTTGTTTTAGGTACTAATACCATGGCCGCTCCAAGGAGAGTTACCATCAAGGAAGCGGGTGCACCGGATTATGTCCTTCAACCCCTTCATGTAACTCACCCCAATTTGAATGCGAATTTTGAATTGAAGACCGCTTTGATCAACCTCCTACCCAAGTTTCACGGGCTTCCCGCACAAGACCCTATTCGACATCTCAAGGACTTCCACCGCATATGCTCGACTACTAGACGAGAAGGATCCGATGAAGTTGCTATATGGTTGTTTGCTTTCCCTTTCTCTCTTGAGGACAAGGCCAAAGAATGGTTCTACACTCTCTCTAGTGAAGTTACCTCCGATTGGGACCTACTTAGAAGAGGGTTCTTGGATAAATTCTTGCCCCCGGAAAAGATGGATAGGCTAAGGAAGGAAATGTCTTGTATTGTACAAGGTGAGACGGAGCCACTCTATGAGTATTGGGAACGGTTTCGCAAACTACTAGATGCATGCCCTAATCACATGCTCGACACTCAAGTATTGCTTAGATACATATGTCAAGGGATGCGAGAGCAAGATAGAACCCTCTTGGACATTTCTAGCAATGGTTCTTTGTCCAAATATAAAACCGCGGAGGAGGCATGGCAACTTATTATTGACTTAGCCGAATCCAATCAACATATGAGGCGAAGAGTCAACCGTCCAAGGACCGTGAACGAAGTATCAACTAGTAGTGAAGCCACCGCTCTAACTCAATCCTTGAATGAAATGACATCCGTCTTGAGGCAACTCCAATTGAACTAACAACAACCACAACAACCTCAATCATATCAACAACACCCTCCACCACCTCAACAACACAACCAACAATTGGTCCCTCAAAGAGTATGTGGCATTTGCTCTTGCTACTCTCACTACACGGATGAGTGCCCAAACCTCCAAGAAGACACTTTGGCGGCCACCCATAATTTCTATGACCGCCCTAATCAAGGGTACTACCAAGGAGGTAATCCTAACTAAGGACACCCTTATCAAGGAGGAGGCTACAACCAAGGAAGTGGACACAATAATCAAAATTGGAAAGACAATCACCAACAAGGGAATAGGGACAACAACAACAATGGAGGAGGTCAAAGATGGAATAACAACTCGCAAAATTTCTCACAAAACCGACCATATAACTCACAAAATCAACCATACAATCAACAAAACCCACAAAGAAACTACCAAACATATCAACCACCACATCAAAGACCACCACCCAACCAATCACAAACTCCTCAACTCACATATGCAACCACCCCCTCCAACCAAGACGAAACACTCCGGACCATTATCCAAGGCCAAAAGGAATTACAAAACACACTTGCTTCCGGCCTCACCGGCCTCACACTTGCACCGTCAATGGAGTGCAATTTAGAGATTGTATGTGTGACCTCGGAGCATGTGTTAGCATCATGCCGCTCTCCGTTTATCGGGTATTGAACTTGCCCCCACTAAAAAGGTCGACGGCGAGATTTGTCCTAGCGGATAAAAGCATAATAACTGTAGCGGGTGTTGCGGAAGATGTATTGATGAATATAAAAGGGTTGGTGTTTTCGATTGACTTCTATGTCCTTGAAATGCCGTCAAGCGAAACCGAGAGAGCATCCTCTATCCTACTTGGAAGGCCCTTCTTGAGAACTTCTAGATTTAAGCTTGATGCTTACTCGGGGAACTATTCATTTGAAATTGATGGAAGAATTGTAAGCTTTAGCCTAGAGGAAGCGATGAAGCATCCACCGGAGAACCACTCTCTATTTCGGTGTGACCCAATCGATAACATAGTAGCCGAAGTGCATCTTGCAAGATTAGATGAGAAGTGCATGGTCAAAGAAGCAAATGAAGAGTCGAGCGAACTAAATACCGCACACCATACAAACCATCCGGAAACTCAAACTTCAAGGAATGACAAGAAGATGGAATTGAAGCCACTACCACCTCACTTAAGGTACTCATACCTTGATGAAGCCCAAAAGCTACCCGTGATAATTGCACAAGAGTTAACTCCTCAACAAGAAGAAAAATTGCTGAATGTATTGAGGAAAAACAAAAGGGCAATTGGGTGGAGTTTGGCGGATCTAGTGGGAATAAGCCCCCAAGTATGCGAGCACCGCATATTTCTTGAAGAAGGAGCAAGACCAGTCCGACAACCTCAAAGGAGACTTAACCCAACCATTCTTGAGGTGGTGAAGAAAGAAGTCACTAAGCTACTGGAAGCGGACATCATCTACCCTATCTCGGATAGCGAATGGGTAAGCCCGGTCCAAGTAGTGCCAAAGAAGTCCGGAGTGACAACAATCAAAAACGAAAGTGGTGAACTTATAGCAACAAGAGTGCAGAATTCTTGGAGAGTATGCATAGACTACCGAAGATTGAATGCGGCCACAAGAAAAGACCATTTTCCACTACCATTTATCGATCAAATGCTTGATCGGTTAGCCGGTAAATCATACTATTGTTTTCTTGATGGCTACTCCGGATACTTCCAAATTCATATTGCTCTAGAAGACCAAGAAAAAACTACATTTACTTGCCCCTTTGGAACGTATGCTTACAAGCGTATGCCCTTTGGCCTATGCAATGCACCGGCAACGTTTCAAAGATGCATGATGAGCCTATTTGCAGACTTTCTAGAGCAATCGATGGAAGTTTTCATGGATGATTTTAGTGTGTATGGTGAGTCATTTGAGCATTGCTTAGGTAACCTTGAAAAAGTCCTAGAAAGGTGCACCAAAACAAACCTTATCTTAAATTTTGAAAAATGTCATTTCATGGTCAAACAAGGCATTGTTTTGGGACACATAGTATCAAAGGAAGGCATCTCCGTAGATCCGGCAAAGATAAATGTCATATCTAGTTTACCTTACCCCTCCTCCGAGAGGGAAGTCCGTTCTTTTCTTGGACATGCAGGATTCTACCGGAGATTCATCAAGGACTTTAGCAAGGTGGCCTTACCTCTCTCTCGATTACTACAAAAAGACACCGAATTTGAAATGAGCAAGGAGTGTATGGAAGCATATGACAAACTCAAGGTAGCATTGACACAAGCTCCTATTGTACGAGGACCCAATTGGACTCAACCCTTTGAAATCATGTGTGATGCTTCGAATTATGCGATAGGAGCCGCGTTAGCACAACGCGAGGGTAAGATTCCCTATGTCATAGCTTATGCTTCCAAAACATTAGACGGAGCCCAATCCAACTACACCACTACCGAAAAGGAACTTCTAGCTATTGTTTTTACTTTGGACAAGTTCTGGAGGTGTGGCGCGGACCAAATAATGCGACGGTGCATACCTCAAACCGAATTCCAAGCAATCTTGGACGCTTGCCATTCTTCCGAAGGAGGTGGCCACTACGGCCCCCAAAGAATGGCAAGAAAGGTCCTTGATTGCGGATTTTGGTGGCCAACTCTTCTCAAAGATGCCTCTCTCTATTGCAAATCTTGTCCCCAATGTATTAGGTTTGGAGACATTTCCAAGAAGGACGAAATTCCTCAAAAAAATATGCTTTTTTGCGAAATCTTTGACGTATGGGGAATCGACTTCATGGGACCATTTCCAAATTCCAATGGCTTTCTCTACATCTTGTTAGCCGTCGATTATTTGTCAAAATGGGTGGAGGCAATCCCCACCCGAACGGATGACGCTAATGTTGTGTATTCTTTTGTGAGGAACAATATCATTTGTCGCTTTGGCGCCCCAAGAGCAATCATAAGTGACCAAGGATCCCACTTTTGCAACAAAAGAATAGACGGCCTCATGAGAAAATATGGCATCCACAAAGTCGCCACGGCTTACCACCCTTAGACAAACGGCCAAGCCGAAGTCTCTAACCGGGAAATCAAGCATGTGTTAGAAAGGATTGTAAAGCCGAATAGGAAAGATTGGAGCACTAAACTCTCCGATGCACTATGGGCCTATCGAACGACTTACAAGACACCCATTGGCATGAGCCCCTTCCGGCTTGTATACGGTAAAGCATGTCACTTACCGGTACTCTCCCCTCTCTTTCAATCCCATTCTTCATGGGCATCTAGGCCCCAAACTCACTTACATGAGTAGATGAATAGTGTTACTTACTTTTCTTGCACTCAATATGCATTATAATCATTAATAATGGATTGTGGAAAGTTACATTGCTCTCATTTTCACATAATCACATATTACTTGAGGGATGCACACCAAGTGTTCGATGAAAGGCACACTTAAATTTTGGACTTATTGTGACTACCTTGCCTCTCAACCAATCACTTTTGAGTGCATCCCCACTTTCCACAAACCATTCATCCCCATTTATGGTCCCTAAGGGTGTGTGCTTCTCATGCCTCTTCCTTGCATGCTTAAACTACCCTTGCACCACATGAAAATTATTTGCCTTGCTCTTCACACATTATCCTAGTTACATGTTGCAGCTGTCATGTAACAAAGATACCCATATTTTATGGCATTGCTTTTCATCACATAGAGCTCATGTATCTCCACTTCTTTGGGTTTGATATTTTTCCTTTCTTGCTTCCACAGGATGGTCATCAAAAAGGACAACGGGAAAGGCCCCAAGAAGCCAGCTTCCAATAAAGCGCGCCAAGAACTAATGGCCAGGCCCCTCCTGAAGAAGACCAAGGGCCCCGTTGACGTTCTAGAGAAGGACAACCCTCCTAAGGATTCAAACAAGTTTCCCAACCGTTACTGCGAACTTGTTTACTCCAGAATGATTGAAAGGAATTACCATCCGGAACCTCTCCTAGTCTTACCGGCTAACCTCAGTCCGATTGTGATGCCACACATTGACCGGAGGCATTGGAGATTCCTCTTGAGGCAACCAACGGAGGCCAATCTCTCATGGGTGGTGGAATTCTACTCCAACTTCCACTCACCCCATCTCACATCAATATTTGTGCGCCGGAAACAAGTGTCGGTCACCGTGGAAACCATCCGAGAAGTCCTTGGGATTGAACCGTCAACGGATGCATATGACGCCTACCATTCAAATGTAAAACTTCATGCATTGACGTTCTTGTATATAGAAAAAAAATTGAGAAAAAACAATATGAAAAAAAAATAATAAAATATAGAAAAAAAAAAGAAAGAAAAAAAAAGAAAGAGGAAAAATAATGAAAAGGGGACAAAATGCCCCAAAGTGAAGCTCAAGAGGAATCAATGCATAAGTATAGTGAAATGAAAAGAAAATGCATGAGTATGTGGAAAAATGAGGAATGGGTAGTTAGGTTAGCACTTAATTGTATAGGTCATTATATAGGTTAGGTGGGAAAAGTTCAAGTTAATCAAAGATTCAAATCCTAAGTCCACTAGCCATATACGACCCTACCTTGACCCTAACCCCATTACAACCTAGGAAAAGACCTCATGATAATTGTATGCACGCACTGAATAATTGTTGATTGTTAGATGAAAAAACAAATCTTGGAAAGCATGATTAGGGGAGAATTGAGAGAATAAACCCCAAACACCAAGTGATTAGAGTGCAAACACTTCCAAAGAGGGTTCGATGCTCAATCCTCTGATTCCCGGCTCTCGTGAGCATTCCTCATGCAAAGTTGCACATATTGCATTTGATGCTTAGAAAGTGGCAAGTCCTATGCTTTGACCATCATTGTACCCCATGTGCTTGCATATATCCTAAGAAGGTTAATTTGCTCCCAACCAAGTGGATAGTGGCACTAGTCATAGTTGCATGCATATAAGTAGGTTGCACTTC